>NW_025920132.1:691882-772855 GCF_902686445.1 Sciurus carolinensis
ACTCTTTTAACATCATATAAACACAAATAATCTGAGGTTCATGAGAATATAAGAAATTTGGATTGCAAAGCCCAAGTTGCATGCCTGCACCTACCTACTGTAAATACTCTTTTGTATTCCCTGTTTAAAATTAGGACAGCTCAGTTTAATATCCAATGGGATATTGATATATTGTATGGTAGGTAGAATATTTGGAATGACTTAGTCTAAAACCTTCTATGGTTTTATAGTAATGTTAATGTAACTGAAGAAGGAACAGTATATATCTACAACTGAAGCTTAATTGACAGTTTACATGCATTATTTCCTTAATCTTCACAAAATATTAAGGTAGATATTGTTATTAACCAATATTTATGAAGAAGAGAATTTAAACCCAAATAAGACAAGTGGTTGCCCTAGGTCACTCATCTTACAGCAAAAGTGGAACTGGAACCCACACTAGTGTGAGTCCAGAGTCCCTGATCAGAACCTAATGCTGTGCAATATCATGACTGAAAGCTTTGGTGGGTCTGAGTCTCTTGTGCAATTTCACTCAGCATTAGGAAACCTGGGTTTAGTTCTTTCTTTGTTATTTCTTCATTGAAAATCTACTTGGCACTTAGTTTGTGTTCAACCAATGTTTGCCGAATGAGTGTCAGGGTTTGTGCGCTCACCTTGGATGGCATCTGCTTTCATTTGTTAAACATAAATGGTAAGGCAGAGCTGCTAAGAAGAAAAAAGAGGATCAAATAACCAAGTTAAAATGTGACTTTTCCACGCACTAATAGCACAGCAGTGAAAAGAAGGTACTGAACATAACAGATAATTTTCTCCTTTTCCAAAGAATAAAAATATTCATGAAATAAAGGACAAAGGCACTTCATAGTATTTTCATGGAAAAAACATATCAGAGGACATAATAAAATTTTTGA
Organism: Sciurus carolinensis; assembly: GCF_902686445.1. Classification (NCBI taxonomy): domain Eukaryota; kingdom Metazoa; phylum Chordata; class Mammalia; order Rodentia; family Sciuridae; genus Sciurus; species Sciurus carolinensis. The sequence goes on from NW_025920132.1 coordinate 692,797, forward strand.
TAATTGAGTTTTTCTTTCTACACCAAACCTATCTTGCAACAATATTCTTAATGAAGGAAAAGATCAACAAGCCACAAACAGATCTTTCTGTGAGAGACAAAACAATTAGGAAATACAAAAGAAAGGAAAGAAAAAAGCTTCAACAAATGGGAACAATTACAACAATTATAAGAAAATCAATACAATCAAACCTACTCTTAAAACAACAAGTCTATTCAAGCATTGTTACCCACTATCTGATCATTATAAAGAAATCTCAGTTTGGAAGAATAGAGTGGAATTAAAGAAAACCACAGATGTCAGGACTCAAGCAAATCATATGAGAAGCAGCCTTTATCCTTCTTAAGGAGGTGACCTCACAAAATATACCCTGATGCAGAAGACTGCCTGCAGAGGTTCCCCCCATGAACTGAAGCAGAGTGGAACAGAAATGGGGATTCACTTTCTTTCAGAGAAGTGACTGGTTAGTCATTGCAGTTTTAATCATCAGAAAATGCTACTGAGTTACAAGTGAAGAACTGTGTTACATAATGGGGAAGAATCTGATTTTCAAGTGCTCTGACCTCACTGTTGGTTTCAAAATCTCACTCATCCCTCAAGAGTCCTATCAATTTCTACCTCCTCAGGAACACTCTGCCTAAAATCATGAGGAAGAGTGCCTCTAAGCTCTTCTCTAGATATCTTACATTTGATTAAAGCAGTCCCTGCAGATTAATAATCATGTCTTTATTCACAAGTCAGCACAGAAATAGACTCTAAGCCATAAAAGAACGGAGTTCATGACACCTGCTTCCTACCCTCTAGTTCAATATTTCTTTTACAAAATGATGGTCCTCAGAAGTGGTCTTCAAGGGAATGTATTCCAACTCTTGGTGTGGTATTTTATAAATGACCAGAGAATTATATGACTTGCATAATTCTAAAGGCAAGGGGTAAAGCTGATGACTGAACCATTGAATAATAATAGCTGATAGCTTTGAGCAAAGACAAGTGTTGATGGTTCTCGGTGTCTGGTTTCCCATGAACTATATATGCTGGCAGAAAGGGAATATTCCTCATCCAATTTCAATCTTCAATCTTCCTCTCAGTATGTTTGTAGCTTTTACTCTCAAGATTTGTTACAGTGAAAGAAGAGCTGAAATTTTTACCCTCATCTCTCAATGACTGAGTTGCATTCAGTTACACTGAGGACAACACCTCACTTGGTTACCAGTGCTCCTGTGACATGAGAGCAAAAATGGGAGAGCTCCTCTATCCAAGTGCATGGGAGAGGCATCAGATACATCAATTGTGAATGACTTAGGTATTCCAGTTTCCCTTGAAGAAGAGTTGGTGTCTCTCCCCTGAGGGTTTTTCCGAGCCTTGAACAACATGGAGTTTGAGGAGTGGCTCTGGATAAGTGGTACTGGCAGCACAGATTCCACCTGAAGTCACAAAGAAAGGCCTGACAGCACGAGGATGTCACTGTTCCCATGGCAACCAGAGAAGCTTTCACTCCTGGCTGGTTCAGATCAAGAGGGAAAACAAGCACCAACTCAGTTGCGATGGTCAGAGGGAAGAAGAAGCGAGCGAGTGCCAGGGAACTGAGGTTTTCCAAAATGTGATTTTAACCTCTTCAGCCAGGACAGCACAGCCCCATGGTCCTTGGATCCCTCCAGGTCCAGGTAGGACAAGGAACTCCTCTGAAGCCTGACAGCTCACACTAAACTTCAGGTATATTAGGTGTCACTTTACTTGTTTGACTTCAGTGGGCATCATAACAACAGGCAGTTATTCCCCACCAGTTCCAGTGGGCCTGGTTGTGTGGAGGTGTGCTTGGGGACACATGGATCAGCAAGCTGAGCACCTGCTCCAGCGCTATTACCTTCTGATCTCAATCTTTCAGTCCTGGGCACACTTGAATATCCTAGTGAAGAAAATAGCCTAGCTCCCTAGCAAACACACCAAATCATGTCTTCTGAGAGCTCCTGGCAGTTGAGCATGCAGTGAGCATGGTGCATTAAGTGATTTTTGAATTGGGACAATTCACTCACAAATTTGAGGGTTGGTCATTTTTTCCTAGAAAGTTCAGTCATTTGAGAGCTGGAACCTGGAAAGTGGGTCTTCTAGGTGAAGGTAGATGCATCTTCTTAAGGCTTATAGGGAGTTGAGGAAGTCATTCACTCAGATGTTTGATGGAGGATAGGATGATGCTGATATGCCAGTAGAGATATACTGTGCTTACTTCACCTACAAGGCCACACAACCTTGACTGTGGCCTTACAACAAAGCAGCACTCAGAAATTTACCTCCTGTTAAATTCCAGGGCCACTTCAACTCACCTCAAGATGCAGAAATGTCTGAAATATCTGTGTTCACATATGAGTTCTTTCTCTTGACCAGTCCAGTGCCAGCCTGACACAAGACCCTGTGGAATTTTCCCTCCTGTCCTCTTAGAAGTCCCAGAAGGATGCCCACTACAAGCCAGTGGATGACATAAGAGCCTGCTGATGGCATGAGAACACAGCATCACATGGCCTGACTCCAGATTGGAACATGCACCGTGCTGAAAGGGCTATGGTGAAAAACTTCCAAGATAAATATTCAAAGATAGAGAGCAAGGACTTTTTGTTGGCACTGAATGCAGACAGCTGTTGGTGCTGAAAGCCTACTTCAATGAAGAGATATTCAAAACATTTCAGCCATCATCATCTACCCTCAAATTCCATGATATGTCTTCAGGTTCAACATACTCTACAAATACAGGAAGTACTACTTACCAGATCATTTTGTAAGCTACCACCATTACAGACCCTAACTCCCCTTACAAGAACCTCAAAGCCCTTGGAAACTCACAGCTCTTTCTTGTTGATTTCAATGGACAGCTGATTATACATCTGCTGATTCATAGTTTTTCTGGCTCAAGAACCAGGAGAAAAGGCTTTCTATAAAATATTGCACTTATGCCCATGAACTACAATTGAAACGAGTTGAATTTGGAAAATGCAGCAATGAACCCAGCTCTCGAAATAAAGACTGCACCACAATATTACAAACATAATCAGTAACTGCTCTGCTAAAAGATAAATGTGAAGATCAAAAGTGAATATCAAAACAGGAATGGTTCAAGAACATTCAAATGTGGGATTCAACTTACTGAGCAGGGATCTTGTACTACACAATTTTGCAAATTGTCAAATGCTTTTATTTTCTTGACTTGCTTCTACCCACCACCAACCTGCAGCATGCCTGATATTTCTGGTTTCCTTTTTTTGTTGTGATTTCTTGCAATGAATGTATTTTTTCTTCCCTTATGGTACAAAGCACACTCCAATAAACCCTAGATCCATGGTGAACATGAGGACAACATATGTTTTTCCAACTTCTACAGTGCATCTCTTGAGGACATCCATGAATATTAACAAGTCTCTACAAGCGCTCCATTCCTTTTGACCCTGCAGCTCCAATGATAATGGGAGAGTAGGTGGTAAATTCCCTCTTTCTCCTGATTGCTAGCAGCACAAAAGAACAAGTATTCAGGCCCAAATCCTACCATTTTTCATCAAGTCATGAGCAAGCCAATACAAAATAAACCTAACTAGGAAATCAGGGCCAGGGGCGGCTGTCTCTTGTCATTAAATATTGGTTTTCCAGTTGACCTTGTGGTTCACATGCAAAGTGCTCCAGTGTGGAAGTCCCCTTCATTGACAGTCTGGGAGAGTTTCCAAAAACCCTCAAAATTGGCAAGGGCCAGTGAGGTGTCATTTTGAATTTCATGCCACAGTGAGCCAGTGCACATTTCCTATTAGGAGAATTTGCTGTAAAAAGATGGTCATAGCATACTCCTGAGTGAGATGTAATGTCTGAAATAATGCGAGTTGAAAGATGTGAAAAAGACATCCTCTTCAGCCATGCAGGTGACTGGGGATGCACTGTTCCCTTTGAGTGCAGCTCCCAGATGAAAGTAATCAAATTCCAAATCAAATTCCATGACTTGTCTTCAGGTTCAACATGTTCTAAAAATACAGGTATTTCCAGGCATTGCCAGTCCTCTTGAGAGAAATGAATGCGCACATCCCTGTATCTCAATGGTTACTGAAATAAGAATATGTGTATAAATGGCACATTGGGGAATTTTAAATCATGCCAACATGATTTATCATTTCTTGATGCAAATTAAGCTTTAAGAACTGCATCAAGAAATTTATTTTAGTATTTAAAAATATCAGAAAAATATAATACTACTCAGTGTAACAGAAAATATGATTCTTTACACAACTGAGCCAAATACTTTTGTAAAAACCAATTAGTATCAAATACAATCAGGAAGGTATATCTTGGTAAAAGTTTCTCAAGAATCAAATCAAATACATGATTTTTATATCTATCAAAGGGCAGCGTTGCCAGGTGCAATAGCACATCCCTGTATTCCCAGCAGTTTTGGAGTCTGAGGCAGGTTCATTGCAAGTTCAAAGTCAGTCTCAGCAATTTAAGAAGGCCCTAAACAACCTAGCAAGACTCTATTTCAAAATTGAAAATTCAAAAAAGAGACTGGGGGACTGGGGTTGTAGCTCAGTGGTACAGCACTTACCTAGCATGTGTGAGGCACTGAGTTCAATCCTAACCACTACATAAAAATAAAACAAATAAAGTAAGACATGCTGCCCATCCACAATTACAAAAATACTGACAAAAAAAACAGGCTGGGTATGTGGCTCAGTGGTTAAGCACTGCTGGGTTCAATCCATGGTACCAAAAAAAGAGGGGGAGAAGCATTTTTGCTGCTATTCCCACTCTGCCACACCACAATACAATTATCACAAAATAAAGTGAATAAGAGGTAGTTCAAAATGAAATTATTCTGACAAATGTCATTAGCAGCATTATTAATAACAATCAAAAAATGAAATGACCCAACTGTCTCCCAATCAATAATTGATAAATTAATTATATTAATTTATTAATATAATATGGAATAACATTAATAATGGAAGAATATGTGGCATAATAAAATGAAATAGTATGTGACAGTATAAAATGAAGTAGTGATACATACTCCAGCAAGGATCAACATTAAAAATATGTCAAATGAAAGAAGGTAGTCACAATGAACCATATTTATTATGTTCACTGTCACATGATCATATTTAAAAGTTGTTTGACATTAACTTCTCATAATAGTGACCATTTAAATATGTGCAATTTAGTGACATTTACAGTATTGTGACATAATCTCAATCTTTATGTTGTTTCACATCATTTCATCACCAAAAAAAAAAAAAATCTGCTCATTAAACAACCACTCCAATTTATGCCCTCCCAGGTCCTGGCAACAACCATTCAATTTTCTGTCTCTGGGATTTCCACAATCTGGATATCTCATATAAATTGTATTATGCAATATGTGATATTTCATTTCAGATTTTATTCAGTTACATTTATATTCAAAAAATATTAATGTTGTAGTATGTATAAGTATTTTATTCCTTTTATGGTAGTGTGATTTTCTACCACAAATGTGTATTTGTAGGTGCATATGTGCACATATATGTAATTTGTTTATCCTTTTATCTGTTGGTTGTCATTTGGATTTTTTAAGACTTTTAGTGACATAAATGGTGCTGCTATGAATATTCATGTATAGGTGTTTAAGCATCTGTTTTCAATTCATTTGAGTGTGCAGCTAGGAGTGGAAGTCATACATTATATGGGAAATCTATTTGAACTTTTTTATACATTATCAAATTGTTATCTATATCTATTGCACAATTCCACATTCTTACTAGGAATATAAAAGGAATCCAATTTCTCCACATTGTTACACTTTCTGAACTTGCTATTTTACTTTTAAAAATTATACCATCTTTGTGGTGTGGCATGGAAACTCACACATGTGTTTGTGTGTGTGTTTCATAATTTGGGCCAAAGTCATGTGCCCTCTACAACTGAGTTACATCTCCAGGCTCCTTAAATTTTGTTTTGTCAGTGTCTCACTAAGTTTCCCAGGTTGACCTGGAACTTGCCATCCTACTGCTGCCATTTCTGAAGTAGGTGGGATTCAGTGTGTCACAGTGCCCTGCTCTCATTGCCATTTTGAAATGCATTTCTCTAATGAATAATGATGAGCACATTTTGAGGAGTTTCTTTGGTTATTATTGTACTGACTAGTATTTTCTATTCAAGTTCTTTGCTTATGCTACTTCTGTTTCTTTATGTTATTTTTTTAATGGGTATTGAACCCAGAGTTGCTTAGCCACTGAGCCTAGTCTCCAGTCCTTTCTTTTAATTTTTTAAATTTTGTGCCAGGTTCTTGCTAAGTTGCTCAAAGACTCACTAATTTGCTGATGTTGACCTCGACTTCCAGTCACCTTCCTGAGCATTCTGAGCTGCTATGATTACAGGCATATGTTGAGTCAATATCTTTGTTGTTTTCAGGTGCAAGTGTTCTTTATATATTCTGGATTGTAAACACACAAACATACACACACACAAAAACACACATACATACACATACACACACATACACATTCACAAAGTTGTTCTCAAATAATTTTACCAAAGCTTTAGTTGTGTTTCGTAATAATACCCTTTGGAACATGAAAACATTTAATTCTGATGAAATTCAGTTTCACTGCTGATTATTTTCTCAAGTATGTAATAATCCATTGTCAAATTCAAGGTCATAAAAATTTACGACCTTATGCTGTGGTTATGACTCAGTGGTATTTGTCTGACATGTGTAAGGCACTGGGTTTAATTTACAGTACTACATATAAATAAACAAAATGAAAATCCTTTGACTACTAAAATATTTTTAAAATATTACTGCCATGTTTTCTCCTAAGGGATTCATACATTTTTAATTTTATTTAGTTTTACATGGACAAAACTTTATTTTATATATTTATTTTTATATCAATCATGCTAGGCAAATGCTCTATCACTGAGCTACAAACTCAATCAAGTATTTTATATATTTAAGTTTTATATTTAGGTGTGATTGTTAGATTTAATTTTTGAATGTGGTGTGAGGTGAGTTTATATAAAAATTTGCATGTGGATATTCATTTGTTGCAACACCATTAGTGACATTACCATCCTTTACCCTTTGTGTATGTTGTAAAAAATAAGCTGGTCACAAATGCATACATTTATTTTTGACATTCTTCAGATTTCCTTACCTACTATTACCAAATCATGCCTGAATTATGTAATGATTGTTGGGCTCCCAATCTGCATCAGTTTTTCTATCCATTTGGAATTACCATATATTATTGAGAGAAGTTTTTGTTTATAATCTCATTTTAAAGTTTTGTGGGGTACTATCTTATTTTGTTTTCACCTTTTTTTATTTTAAATTTTGGGATTTTTAAAGTTGGAAATCAGCACACTACCTTTATTTTATTCTTTAATGTGGTGCTGATGATTGAATCCAGTGCCTTATGCATATGAGGCAAACGCTCTACCACTTGATGAAACCCCAGATATATATTGGATTCTTTACAAATTGATGAATTCAGTTGGGAGGATTCCATAATCATGGAGAATTCTAACTCTCAAGAAATCAATATCAATGGAGCATTGTATACATGAATATATTATTTTATATATGTCTCTATTCTGGTATATTTTCAGAGATAATACCTTTAATTCATCAACTAAGCCAATATTAAAAGGGGTGCACCCTCTAAGACACATTGTTTAAATTTGCATCTGTGGTCTTCCATTGGGTTCAAGTGTGACCATGAGTAATCTATAATGCTAAATGCTGATCATCTATAAAATATAGGCAGTCTCATTACCTGTATTTGAGAGGTATTATATATGAAAGAAAATGATGTAACAAATATAAAAGAGTTTATTACATAAGATGACCTTTAGAAATATTGGCCATTATGTTTTATTTATGCATTTGACCATACATGTACCTTCTGAGATTTTGAGGCAACTTCTCTTCTTCCCTAAAAAAATTCCCATAATATTGCAACATTTTATCAATAACTGTAGCAAGATCTTTTGTGGTTTTAATTTTTTTCAAATCTACACACTATCCACCTTATAACCCTGCTATTATCATCACTATATTAACTGTCCTAAGTGAGCCAAATACAGTTATCAAATATTAGTAAGAAACACAATGATTTTTACTAAGTTATCTGGAATCGGGATAGGAATTAATGTCACAGTTAAACTATATTCAGTCATTGAATTGTAAGGTTTTCACTAAATAAAAATCAGTTTACCAAAGCCTGAAAAATGCACATTCAAAAAAATCCTTATTTTCATCTCATGTAGTATACAATTTTTTTGTTCAGAGTCCCAATCTTATACCATTTGCAGAAAATTTAATATAGATCTACCAATGGAATATTTCCTATACAAGATATGTTTGTGCATTATTTCAAATACCTAAAATAATGGGTATGTATTTTACAACTATTTACAGACACATTAAAAATAACACTCAACAGAATATCACATTTGAGACTAAAGCATTTCCAAATGTTTAGAAGATGCAGATCTATATGGCATGATATGAAGAGAAATGAGAAATCTTACATATTCATGATCATGGGATACCCTTAAAAAATCCACAGTGATGTAAATACTTGGTTAAAACATTGAATTGTTGATTTTTCTTTAATTTTTAAATTGAAACTATTAGTTGTGCTTGTATACGGAACCCAGAATTATAATCCAACATGTGTATTCAGTCTGTAGTGATCAAATTAGGGTAATTTTAATCTTCTCCAATATTATAATTTTTATGTTGACACCTGTAAAGTCAACTCTGGTTATTTTTCATTGTATAAGAATCATTATAGACTGAAATCACCCTAGTGTGTTATAAAACCTGAGTCTCTTTTCCCTCTTAACTGTTTATGACACTCATTATTCACTGTCTATCTCATTTTCCTTTTTTTTTTTTTACATCTCAGAAAATTTTCTGTCTTTGGTTTCTATGTGATCAACATTTTCAGGTTCAACACATGAATGCCATCATCCACTATTTGTGGAAAATGAAAACTCTCTACAAATTTCCACAAGTAATGATCAGGTAAAGTAGCAAAATATTCTTCATTCACTCATTCAGTGTTTTGGTGTCATCTCCCATAACAATCCAGAAAAATTAACAAAAAATATAAATCAAATTTCCATATGTGTCCAAGATTTTTGGGTCCCTTTTTATCACTAGGATACAGTTGTCTAATTTCATGATATCCAAGAACAAATAATGACATATGCCCTATCTTAAAAGTATAGTTTTTGTATTAAAAATTTTAATATTTATTTTATAGTATAAATTAAGTGGATCCATATTAGTATGTAATAAATAATCTTTGAAAAATTTATTAGGTCAGGTAAAGTGGCACATTAGTAATTGAAATTTCTGAGGATTCTCAGACAGCAGTATTGCTTTTTTGAAGTCATTCTCCATAATTTAGTAAGGCCCTAAGCAACTTATAGACTCCCTGTCTCAAAATAAATAAAATAAAATAAAATAAAAACCCTGGGTGTGTGGTTCAGTGTTTTAGCACCCTGGTGCTAATCCATCATATCAACAAAATAAGAAAAGATGTGTAGGAACAGCAGTTGATGTGAACAGGGAGGACTTTCTGAAGTGTGTAGGGAGATATATTGGGGTGAGTAGGAAGATCTTTCTGAGGTGTCAAGAGTGGGTTACCTGAGGTTTGTAGTGAAGATATAAACAGGTATATACAGTGTGCCATGTGAAGTGTATAGGAAGGCTATATGAGGTGTGTAGGAGGTCTCCTTTATGTGAGCATGAGTGTTTCCTAAGGGAAGTAGGTAGGGCTATTTGAGATGTATATGAAAGGTCTGTATTTTGAAGAGAAAAGGCACTATTAGGTGTAGTGAGCATTCTCAGAGGTAAGTAATAGTGCACTGTTTTGTATTTAGTGAGGGCTTGCAAAGGAGTAGAGTGAGGACTCAAGATTGTAGATACAACTTTCTAAGTTGGGTAATGTCTGCTGTTGTAGTGATTATCAATCCCTGAGATGTATGTGATGGGCACACTGAGTTGTGTGAGGAGAGATAGCTTAGTTATTTATGGAGAGGCATCTGAGATGAGTAGTGAGTTCTGTATGATATGTGTAAAAGTATACTATGAGGTGTGTGAAATGGTTCCTTGGTGTCTGTGGGAGGGGCACCTAAGTAATTAAGTATGACTCACTGAGGTATTGGTGGAAGAAAGGTTGAGATGAACAGAGAGGTCTCAGTAAGTTTTGTATGGAGGGATTTCTGAGGTGAGTAATGAGAGTCTTACAAAAAATGTGTCTTAGTGTGAGTGATTTCAATGTTTGATCAGTTGCTATTTTTATAATATTGGATCCAGAAATAAATCAGAATAAAGACAGTAGTGAAATAATATGCTAATGTGCAACACAAACTCCTTTGAGATTCATTTCTTGAAAGTTTGAAATTTACTCCCACCATGCAATGTTCCCATTTGAATATAGCAAAAATTATAGAGTTTTCAATATTAAAACTGTATATATTCAAGATGAGAAAGACAAGTAAGTTATGACCCTCAAAAAACTCATGATGAAATTAAATTCAATAACCATTTTTAATAATATATAGTAGTTCTGAATGAATAGGAAACAGATGCATAGTGGGAGTAACACAATTATTACATAATCCAGATATGATTTTGTAACAATAGGAAATGGCACCTGGAGGGTGTCAAAGAGACTTGTGTACTAAAGTGGGAAAAACTTGTGTACATTTTCCAGATGGTAATTTTTTAGCCCTAGATTTGTGAAGGTGATACTATTTGAAATAATTTTTTTCTGCATTTTCTCCTAAGATATATACTTTGTTATTTTCTGCCCAAAATATGAAAAGACCAATAAAGTATATGATTTTCTTAGCCTATAAAATTCATTTTTCTCTGAAGTTTTCCTTGTGATATCAGCCAACACCATCCTTCTTCTCTTTCACATCTAGAAGGGATGTATCAACATTCTTGCCATCTATTAGAACAAGAAACAGTAAAAAAATGAAATAAATTAATAGATGGAAGGGGCAGTGGGAGGATACTAGAGAGAACAGGGGTACAGATGAGACTTCAGTGGACTTTTAACATGGGTAAAGTTTGAACCACAAAAGAATCTTGCATATTCAAAGCATAGAGTTAAATCAAAGAGAAAGAAATCAAGTCTGAAAAACAGGTGAGATACACCACACCAGTAGGAATCATACTATTGTCCACCTAAAAGATTTCTTAACATTGCATAATTCCAGGATCTTGCATCCAATGTACATACATTTTTAAACTAGAGTAGCAATCCTGTTGATTGGGAAACAGTTATGGTAAGAACTCAGCAATAAATGGAACCAGGACACATTATCATTGTCTACTGTCAGCACAGCAAAAAGTCATATGGATTTTGTGCTTTCTCAATTAAACTGGAGGCCTCAAGTTCAAAGGCCATTTCTCAATCCAAGTGACTAACCTGATGAGTACACATATCCTACTAAAAATAGGGTTGTTTGGGTAATATTCCTTGAGAGTTTAATGCCAAGATCATAGAGAGGAGTTAACAGTTACTCCCAGGTCCTGCTTTCAGAAGCTTGGTTGTGCACACATGAGGGAAAATGACAAGTCTTAGACCTCTCTGTGAGTAGAGATTTTAGTGCCTTGGTGGCTTTGTATGAGCTGGGGCAAAGCCAATGTCTTCCATGTTGATCCAGTGTAAACTAGCTCCTCCATTTCCCATGTGGGCTCAATATTTGACTTCCATATTTGTGTGCCATTCTGACTGCAGTTCTTGCAAATGTGGCAAAGTTGATCCACTGTACTCTTTTGTTGACCATTTCCACAATTCCTTGGGTGCCGGGTCTTAATCACCCAGCTGCCAAGGTCATAAATTCCCTGTAAGTATGGCCTGACAATCTCTCAGCTCTCACACTCAGTCATGAAGTTCAGGTGAGTGATGCCACAGCTACCCCATCAGAAAAAAAGAAAGACTGTCTAGTGAGGGCAACTTGATGGCACACATGTCTTCAAGGATGCAGGAGGTAAACAGGAAGATGCACTGAGGTCTAGGCATCAGTAACTTAAATGAGCGGGCAATCCAAGATGGCAGTCCAGAGGGGGACTTCATCCCCAGTCACTCCAGAACCCAGGAGTTAAGAAGGGAAGGCATTGAGAGACTTGGACCAAAATAGAGTCATGGGTGAGCCTGCACACTGGGTAAAGCTCAGCCTGGGTGGCAGGCCCAGATAGAGGTGGCTTATTGGAGCAGGGCAGGGCAGCTAGAGTCTTCCACAGGCAGCCCTGCGCACTCTGGTGCTGGGCCCCTCCCACACAGCCAGCTTCTCCAGGTTCACGGAGCAGGCCCCCTACTGAGAGCCTTTCTGATCAGAACAAGCTCCAAGTCCCGGAGACAGCGCGGCACACTCGGGCCCACAAGTGGCTTCAGGGACCAGGACAAGGGCAGCCAGCGACCTCCCCAAGCAGGCTGGACCCCTGCGGTGGGAGGTGCCATTCAAGGCTAGCTTCTCGGAACAGACTGCCCAGTGAGATCTTTTCTACATAGAGACAGCCACAAGTCCCCAAGCCAACGGAGAGCTTCGATCCACAAGCAGCCTCTGGAATCAGGGCAGGGCAGTCAGAGACTTCTACAGGCAGCTCTGCCCACTCCGGCTGTAGGCTCTTTACACCGGGCGATCCAAGATGGTGACCTAGAGAGTGACTGCATCTCCAGTCACTCCAGAACCCAGGTCTCAAGAAGGGGAGGCATTGAGAGACTTGGACAAAAATAGAGTCATGGGGTGAGTCTCCCCCACTGGGCGAAACTTGGCCTGGGTGGCAGGCACAGATAGGGGTGGCTTATCATAGCAGAGTAGGACAGCTAGAGTCTTCCCAAGGTAGCATTCCACACTCGAGCAGTGGGCTCCCCCCAACATGGCCAGCTGCATGGTGCAGGCCCCCAGTGAGAGCCTTTCCACACAGAGCCAGCTCCAAGCCCTGGAACCAGTAGGGTCTAGGGGCAGCTTTCTTTGGAAGCACTGCATTATCAAGTTCCTCCAAGACTTCAGGCTACTGAAGGCTGGGAGTTGATACACTGGAAATCTACCAGGACACTATAAGCCAATAGAGGAAATCTGCAATATCTCAGATTCCCACTGACATCTGACCAATATGAGAAAACAAGGAAAGAAAATGTCCCGAACAAACCTAGATACTACATCAATAAAACCCAATGTCAGCACAGCAGAAGAAATGTCTGAAAGGGAGTTCAGAATGCACATAATTAAAACAATCAGAGAAGGCAAATGAGGAGATGAAAGAGCAAATGCAGGCATTGAAGGAGGAGATGAAAGAGCAAATGGAGGCATTAAATCATTGCACTAATCAACAGTTAAAAGACCAAATACAGGAAGCAAGAGATCATTTCAATAAAGAGTTAGAGATACTGAAAAAAAAAAAAAAAACTGAAATACTTGAAATGAAGGAAACAATAAACCAAGTTAAAAACCCCATAGAAAGCATAACCAATAGGGATAGAACACCTGGAAGACAGAACCTCAGACATTGAAGACAAAATATTTAATCTTGAAAACAAAGTTGAACAAACAGAGAAGATGGTAAGAAATCATGAACGGAATCTGCAAGAACTATGGGATATCATGAAAAGGCCAAATTTGAGAATTATTGAGATTGAGGAAGGCTTAGAGAAACAAACTAAATGAATATTCTATTCAATGAAATAATATCAGAAAATTTTCCAAATCTGAAGAATGAAATGGAAAACCAAGTACAAGAGGCTTATAGAACTCCAAACATACAAAATTACCACAGACCCACACCAAGGCACATTATTATGAAGATACCTAACATACAAAATAAAGACAGAATTTTAAAGGCTGCGAGAGAAAAGAATCAAATTACATTCAGAGGGAAACCAATAAGAATATCAGCAGATTTTTCAATCCAGACCCTAAAAGCCAGAAGGTCCTGGAACAACATTTACCAAGCCCTGAAAGAAAATGGATGCCAACCAAGAATCTTATACCCAGCAAAACTTACCTTCAAATTTGATGATGAAATAAGATCCTTCCATGATAAACAAAAGCTAAAGGAATTTACAAAAAGAAAGCCAGCATTACAGAACATTCTCAGCAAAATATTCCATGACGAACACATGAAAAACAACGATGCAAATCAGCAACAGGAGGCGCTAGCCTAAAGGAATAGCCAAATAAAGGAGAAACCAAATCATGTCAAAGAACAAATATGAGTCAAATGACTGGGAATACAAATCATATCACAATAATAACCCTGAATGTTAGTGGCCTGAACTCATCAATCAAAAGACATAGACTGGCAGATTGGATTAAAAAGAAAAATCCAACAATATGCTGCCTGCAAGAGAGTCATCTCATAGAAAGAGATACCCATAGACTAAAGGTGAAAGGATGGGGAAAAACATACCATGCACACGGACACAGCAATAAAGCTGGAGTTTCCATCCTCATTTCAGATAATGTGGACTTCAAACCAAAACTAGTCAGAAGGGATAAAGAAGGACATTACATGCTGCTTCAGGGAAGCATAAATCAGCAAGACATAATAATCATATATATCTATGCACCGAACATTGGCTCATCCACGTATATCAAACAAATCCTTCTCAATTCCAGAAATCAAATAGACCACAACACAATAATACTAGGCGATTTTAACACACCTTTCTCACCACTGGATAGATCATCCAAACAAAAATTGAATAACGAAAACATAGATCTCAATAACACAATCAATAATTTAGACTTAACCGACATATATAGAATATACCATCCAACAAAGAACGAATACACTTTCTTCTCAGCAGCACATGGATCCTTCTCTAAAATAGACCATATTTTATGCCACAAAGCTACTGTTAGCAAATACAAGAAGATAGAGATACTACCTTGTATTCTATCAGATCATAATGGATTGAAATTAGAAATAAATGACAGAATAAAAAACAGAAATTTCTCCAATACCTGGAGATTAAATAATACACTATAATATGATGAATGGATAACAGAAGACATCAGGAGGGAAATAAAAAAAATCTTAGAAGTAAACGAGAACAAAGACACATCATATCAAAATCTCTGGGACACTATGAAAGCAGTACTTAGAGGAACATTTGTTTCATGGGGCACATTCAAAAAAAGAAGTAGAAATCAACAAATAAATGACTTAACACTACAGCTCAAAGCACTAGAAAAAGAAGAGCAGACCAATACCAAAAGTAGTAGAAGACAGGAAATAGTTAAAATCAGAGCCGAAATGAATGAAATTGAAACAAAAGAAACAATTGGAAAAATTAACAAAATAAACAGTTGGTTCTTTGAAAGAATAAACAAAATTGATAAACCCTTAGCCACACTAACAAAGAGAAAGAGGGAGAAAACTCAAATTACTAAAATTCGGAATGAACAAGGAAACATCACAACAGACACGAGTGAAATACAAAACATAATTAGAAGCTATTTTGAAAATCTATACTCCAACAAAACAGAAAACCTCGAAGACATCAACAAATTTCTAGAGACATATGAATTACCTAAACTGAACGGGGAGGACATACACAACTTAAATAAACCAATTTCAAGCAAAGAAGTAGAAGAGGTCATCAAAAGCCTACCAACAAAGAAAAGTCCAGGACCAAATGGGTTCTCAGCCGAGTTCTACAAAACCTTTAAAGAAGAGCTCATTCCAATACTCCTCAAACTATTAAATGAAATAGAAGAGGAGGGAACCCTCCCAAACTCGTTCTATGAAGCCAATATCACCCTGATACCTAAACCAGACAGAGACACATCGAGGAAAGAAAATTTCAGACCAATATTCTTAATGAAGATCGATGCAAAAATTCTCAAAAAAATTTTAGCAAATTGCATACAAATATATATTAAAAAGATAGTGCACCACGATCAAGTGGGTTTTATCCCAGGGATGCAAGGTTGGTTCAACATTCGGAGATCAATAAATGTCATTCACCATATCAACAGACTTAAAGTTAAGAATCACATGATTATTTCAATAGATGCAGAAAAAGCATTCGATAAAATACAGCACCCCTTCATGCTCAAAACACTAGAAAAAATTGGGGTAGTGGGAACATTCCTTAACATTATAAAGGCAATCTATGCTAAGCCCATGGCTAATATCATTCTAAATGGTGAAAAAATGAAAGCATTCCCCCTAAAAACTGGAACAAGGCAAGGATGCCCTCTTTCACCACTTCTATTCAACATCATCATTGAGACTCTAGCCAGAGCAATTAGACAAACCAAAGAAATTAAAGGGATACAAATTGGAAAAGAAGAACTCAAACTATCCCTGTTCGCTGATGACATGATTATATATTTAGAGGAACCTGGAAATTCCACCAGAAAACTTTTAGAACTCATAAGTGAATTGAGTAAAGTAGCAGGCTACAAGATCAATGCTCATAAATCCAATGCATTTTTGTACATAAGTGATGAATCCTCAGAAAGAGAAGTTAGGAAAACTACCCCATTCACAATAGCATCAAAAAAAATAAAAGATTTAGGAATCATTCTCACAAAAAAGGTGAAAGACCTCTACAAAGAGAAGTACAGGACACTAAAGAAAGAAATTCAAGAAAACCTTTGAAGATGGGAAGATCTCCCATGTTCCTGGTAGGCAGAATTAATATTGTCAAAATGGCCATACTACCTAAAGTGCTATACAGATTCAATGCAATTCCAATTAAAATTCCATTGATGTACCTTGCAGAAATAGAGCAAGCAATTATGAAATTCATCTGGAAGAATAAAAAAACTAGAATAGCTAAAGCAATCCTAAGTAGCAAGAATGAAGCAGGGGGTATTGCAATACCAGATCTTCAACTCTACTATAAAAAAATAGTGGCAGGCTCTCTTCTCGGGGCGATCCAAGATGGTGGCCTAGAGGGAGACTGCACCCCCTGTCGCTCCAGAACCCAGGAGTTAAGAAGGGGAGGCATTGAGAGACTCGGACTGAAATAGAGCCACGGGTGTGTCTGCACACTGGGTAAAGCTCGGCCCGGGGGGCAGGCCCAGATAGAGGTGGCTTATTGGAGCCGGGCAGGGCAGCTAGAGTCTTCCCAAGGTAGCCTTCCACACTCCGGCAGTGAGCTCCTCCCACACAGCCAGCTGCAAGGTGCAGGCCCACAGTGAGAGCATTTCTGCACAGAGCCAGTTCCAAATCGTGGAACCAGTAGGGGGCTAGGGGCAGTTTTCTTTGGATACGCTGCTTTATCAGATTCCTCCAAGACATCAGGCTACTGAAGGCTGGGAGGTGATACACTGGAAATCTACCAGGACACTATAAGCCAATAGCGGAAAACTGCAATATCTCAGGGTCCCACTGACAACTGACCAATATGAGAAAACAAGGGAAGAAAATGTCCCAAACAAACCTAGATACTACATCAATAAAACCCAATAACAGCACAGCAGAAGAAATGTCAGAAAGGGAGTTCAGAATGTACGTAATTAAAACGATCAGGGAAGCTAATGAGGAGATGAAAGAGCAAATGCAGGCATTGAAGGAGGAGATGAATGAGCAAATGCAGGCATTAAATGATCGCACCAATCAACAGTTAAAAGAGCAAATACGGGAAGCAAGAGATCATTTCAATAAAGAGTTAGAGATACTGAAAAAAAAAACAAACTGAAATACTTGAAATGAAGGAAACAATAAACCAAGCTAAAAACTCCATAGAAAGCATAACCAATAGAATGGAGCACCTGGAAGACAGAACCTCAGACATTGAAGACAAATTATTTAATCTTGAAAGCAAAGTTGGCCAAACAGAAAAGATGGTAAGAAATCATGAACAGAATCTACAAGAATTATGGGATATCATGAAAAGGCCAAATTTAAGAATTATTGGGATTGAGGAAGGCTTAGAGAAACAAACCAAAGGAATGAACAATCTATTCAATGAAATAATATCAGAAAATTTCCCAAATCTGAAGAATGAAATAGAAAACCAAATACAAGAGGCTTATAGAACTCCAAACATACAAAATTACAACAGACCCACACCAAGGCACATTATTATGAAAATACCTAACATACAAAATAAAGACAGAATTTTAAAGGCCGCGAGAGAAAAGAATCAAATTACATTCAGAGGGAAACCAATAAGAATATCAGCAGATTTTTCAATCCAGACCCTAAAAGCCAGAAGGTCCTGGAACAACATTTACCAAGCCCTGAAAGAAAATGGATGCCAACCAAGAATCTTATACCCAGCAAAACTTACCTTCAAATTTGACGATGAACTAAGATCCTTTCATGATAAACAAAAGCTAAAGAGATTTACAAAAAGAAAGCCAGCATTACAGAACATTCTTAGCAAAATATTCCATGAGGGAGAGATGAAAAACAACGATGCAAATCAGCAACAGGAGGTGCTAGCCTAAAGGAATAGCCAAATAAAGGAGAAACCAAATCATGTCAAAAACAAATATGAGTCAATTGACTGGGAATACAAGTCATATCACAATAATAACCCTGAATGTCAATGGCCTGAATTCATCAATCAAAAGACACAGACTGGCAGATTGGATTAAAAAGAAAAATCCAACAATATGCTGCCTGCAAGAGAGTCATCTCATAGAAAGAGACACCCATAGACTAAAGGTGAAAGGATGGGGAAAAACATACCATGCACACGGACACAGCAAAAAAGCTGGAGTATCCATCCTCATCTCAGATAATGTGGACTTCAAACCAAAACTAGTCAGAAGGGATAAAGAAGGACATTTCATACTGCTTCAGGGAAGCATAAATCAGCAAGAATTAACAATCATAAATATCTATGCCCCAAATATTGGCTCATCCACGTACGTCAAACAAATCCTTCTCAATTCCAGAAATCAAATAGACCACAACACAATAATACTAGGCAATTTTAACACACCTCTCTCACCACTGGATAGATCGTCCAAACAAAAATTGAATAAAGAAACTATAGATCTCAACAACACAATCAGCAATTTAGACTTAACAGACATATATAGAATATAGCATCCAACAAAGAAAGAATACACTTTCTTCTCAACAGCACATGGATCCTTCTCTAAAATAGACCATATTTTATGCCACAAAGCTACTGTTAGCAAATACAAGAAGATAGAGATACTACCTTGTACTCTATCAGATCATAATGGATTGAAATTAGAAATAAATGACAGAATAAAAAACAGAAAATTCTCCAATACTTGGAGACTAAATAATACACTATTATATGATGAATGGATAACAGAAGACATCAGGAGGGAAATAAAAAAATTCTTAGAAGTAAATGAGAACAAAGACACATCATATCAAAATCTCTGGGACACTATGAAAGCAGTACTTAGAGGAAGATTTATTTCATGGGGTGCATTCAAAAAAAGAAGTAGAAATCAACAAATAAACGACTTAACACTACAGCTCAAAGCACTAAGAAAAGAAGAGCAGACCAATACCAAAAGTAGTAGAAGACAGGAAATAGTTAAAATCAGAACCGAAATCAACAAATTCGAAACAAAAGAAACAATTGGAAAAATTAACAAAATAAATAGTTGGTTCTTTGAAAAAATAAAAAAAATTGATAAACCCTTAGCCACACTAACAAAGAGAAAGAGGGAGAAAACCCAAATTACTAAAATTCGGAAAGAACAAGGAAACATCACAACAGACACGAGTGAAATACAAAACATAATTAGAAGCTATTTTGAAAATCTATACTCCAACAAAACAGAAAACCTCGAAGACATCAACAAATTTCTAGAG
The DNA here is from genome assembly GCF_902686445.1 of Sciurus carolinensis. Lineage (NCBI taxonomy): Eukaryota > Metazoa > Chordata > Mammalia > Rodentia > Sciuridae > Sciurus > Sciurus carolinensis. The sequence continues at coordinate 712,598 of NW_025920132.1, forward strand.
ACATATGAATTACCTAAACTGAACGAGGAGGACATACACAACCTAAATAAACCAATTTCAAGCATTGAAATAGAAGAGGTCATCAAAAGCCTACCAACAAAGAAAAGTCCAGGACCAGATGGGTTCTCAGCGGAGTTCTACAAAACCTTTAAAGAAGAGCTCATTCCAATACTCCTCAAACTATTAAATGAAATAGAAGAGGAGGGAACCCTCCCAAACTCGTTCTATGAAGCCAATATCACCCTGATACCTAAACCAGACAGAGACACATCGAGGAAAGAAAATTTCAGACCAATATCCTTAATGAACATTGATGCAAAAATTCTCAACAAAATTTTAGCAAATCGCATACAAATATATATTAAAAAGATAGTGCACCACGATCAAGTGGGTTTTATCCCAGGGATGCAAGGTTGGTTCAACATTCGGAAATCAATAAATGTCATTCACCATATCAACAGACTTAAAGTTAAGAATCACATGATTATTTCAATAGATGCAGAAAAAGCATTCGATAAAATATAGCATCCCTTCAATTCAAAACACTAGAAAAAATTGGGGTAGTGGGAACATTCCTAAACATTATAAAGGCAATCTATGCTAAGCCCATGGCTAATATCATTCTAAATGGTGAAAAACTGAAAGCGTTCCCCCTAAAAACTGGAACAAAGCAGGGATGCTTTGTTAGCCAGAGCAATCAGACAAACCAAAGAAATTAAAGGGATACGAATAGGAAAAGTAGAACTCAAGCTATCCCTGTTCGCTGATGACATGATTATATATTTAGAGGAACCTGGAAATTCCACCAGAACACTTTTAGAACTCATAAGTGAATTCAGTAAAGTAGCAGGTTACAAGATCAATGCTCATAAATCCAATGCATTTTTATACATAAGTGATGAATCTTCAGAAAGAGAAATTAGGAAAACTACCCCATTCACAATAGCATCGAAAAAATAAAATACTTGGGAATCAATCTCACAAAAGAGGTGAAAGACCTCTACAATGAGAACTACAGAACACTAAAGAAAGAAATTCAAGAAAACCTTAGAAGATGGAAAGATCTCCCATGTTCCTGGATAGGCAGAATTAATATCGTCAAAATGGCTATACTACCTAAAGTGCTATACAGATTCAATGCAATTCCAATTAAAATCCCAATGATGTACCTTGCAGAAATAGAGCAAGCAATTTTGAAATTCATCTGGAAGAATAAAAAACCTAGAATAGCTAAAGCAATCCTTAGTAGCAAGAGCGAAGCAGGGGGTATTGCAATACCAGAACTTCAACTCTACTACAAAGCAATAGTAACAAAAATGGCATGGTATTGGTACCAAAATAGACAGGTAGATCAATGGTACAGAATAGAGGACATGGACACAAACCCAAATAAATACAATTTTCTCATACTAGACAAAGGGTCCAAAAATATGCAATGGAGAAAAGATAGCCTCTTCAACAAATGGTGCTGGGAAAACTGGAAAAACATATGCAATAGAATGAAATTAAACCCCTATCTCTCACCCTACACAAAACTCATTTCAAAATGGATCAAGGACCTTAGAATCAGATCAGAGACCCTGCATCTTATAGAAGAAAAAGTAGGTACAAATCTTCAACTTGTTGGCTTAGGATCAGACTTCGTTAACAGGACTCCCATAGCACAAGAAATAAAAGCAAGAATCAACAACTGGGATAGATTCAAACTAAAAAGCTTTCTCTCAGCAAAGGAAACTATGAGAAATGTGAAGAGAGAGCCTACAGAGTGGGAGAATATCTTTGCCAACCATACCTCAGATAGAGCGCTAATTTCCAGAATCTATAAAGAACTCAAAAAACTCTACACGAAGAATACAAATAATCCAATCAACAAATGGGCTAAGGAAATGAGCAGACACTTCACAGAAGAAGATGTACAAGTAATCAACAGATATATGAAAAAATGTTCAACATCCCTAGTAATAAGGGAAATGCAAATCAAAACTACCCTAAGATTCCATCTCACCCCAATTAGAATGGCGATTATCAAGAATACAAGCAACAATAGGTGTTGGCGAGGATGTGGTGAAAAAGGAACACTCATACATTGCTGGTGGGGTTGCAAATTAGTGCAGCCACTCTGGAAAGAAGTGTGGAGATTCCTCAGAAAGCTTGGAATGGAAACACCATTTGACCCAGCTATCCCACTCCTTGGTCTATACCCAAAGGACTTAAAATCAGCATACTACAGAGATACAGCCACATCAATGTTCATTGCTGCTCAATTCACCATAGCCAGATTGTGGAACCAACCTAGATGCCCTTCAGTTGATGAATGGATAAAGAAACTGTGGCATATTTATACAATGGAATATTACTCCGCAATGAAGAATGATAAAATTATGGCATTTGTAGGCAAATGGATGAAATTGGAGAATATCATGCTAAGTGAGATAAGCCAATCTCAAAAAACTAAAGGATGAATGATCTCGCTGATAAGCGGATGAGGACATATAATGGGGGTGGGAGGGGTTAGCATTAGGTTTAGGGTTAGGTTTAGAGTTAGGCTAAGGAGAGCGGTAAGAATGAAGGAAAGAAGGACTGTATAAAGGGAAAAGGATGGGAGGGGTGGGGGGGAAGGGAAAAAAAAGAAACATCATTACCCTATGTAAACGTAAAAAAATAAATTAAAAAAAAAGAATGTGAAAAACAACCTAGAAAGATATCAAACAGATTCTAGAGAATTTGCTGAATGTCCTATAATACAGATGTGTGTGTATAAATGAATGTAGGTAGGAATGTATTTATATACAGGTGCACATGGGCATGCATATGCATATGTATGTGTCACATTTTAAGATGATATGTATTGTCTTTCACACTTGCTGATGTGATTATGTGATTGACCTAATGTTCTAATGTAGATTGTTTACCACTTGCAAACCACTGTCAATGACTGTTAGAAGAGAGGTAAAAAGAACCATTTTCCATACTCTAGGAATGCACAAACTTCCATTGTGCTTTAGTATATTTTCCCCATCTACTCATTAATGAACAATGTTCAACAATTTAAGTTATGTTATCTTTAATGAATCTCTGTAGGATACATAAGTCACCTGTATGTAATGACATATTGTTCAAGTATATAGACACGTATTTAAAAAAAAAAAAGTTCTTCATACACATTTTCTTCCCATATTTAGTAAAAAATGGAGTTTGAGGTTTCCTTTACCCTGGCCTCTAGAGGTATACAAAAGTTGTTAACAAAATAACATCAATATCCAGATGAACATGTCCAAAATAAAATCACTATATTTTCACTTTCCAAAAAAAAAAAATAGTAACAAAAACGGCATGGTATTGGTACCAAAATAGACAGGTAGATCAATGGTACAGAATAGAGGACATGGACACAAATCCAAATAAATACAATTTTCTCATACTAGACAAAGGGTCCAAAAATATGCAATGGAGAAAAGATTGCCTGTTCAACAAATGGTGCTGGGAAAACTGGAAAACCATATGCAACAGAACGAAATTAAACCCCTATCTCTCACCCTACACAAAACTCAACTCGAAATGGATCAAGGACCTCGGAATCAGACCAGAGACCCTGCATCTTATAGAAGAAAAAGTAGGTCCAAATCTTGAACTTGTTGGCTTAGGATCAGACTTCCTTAACAGAACTCCCATAGCACAAGAAATAAAAGCAAGAATCAACAAACTAAAAAGCTTTCTCTCAGCAAAGGAAACTATCAGCAATGTGAATTAGAGCCTACAGAGTGTGAGAATATCTTTGCCAACCATACTTCAGTTAGAGCGCTAATTTCCAGTATCTATAAAGAACTCAAAAAACTCTACACGAAGAATACAAATAATCCAATTGACAAATGGGCTAAGGAAATGAACAGACACTTCACAGAAGAAGATGTACAAGCAATCAACAGATATGTGAAAAAGTATTCAACAACCCTAGTAATAAGGAAATGCAAATCAAAACTACCCTAAGATTTCATCTCACCCCAATTAGAATGGCAATGATCAAGAACACAAGCAACAATAGGTGTTGGCAAGGATGTGGTGAAAAAGGAACACTCATACATTGCTGGTGAGGTTGCAAATTAGTGCAGCCACTCTGGAAAGCAGTGTGGAGATTCCTCAGAAAGCTTGGAATGGAACCACCATTTGACCCAGCTATCCCACTCCTTGGCCTATACCCAAAGGACTTAAAATCAGCATACTACAGAGATACAGCCACATCAATGTTCATAGCTTCTAGTTCACAATAGCCAGATTGTGGAACCAACCTAAATGCCCATTAGTTGATGAATGGATAAAGAAACTGTGGCATATTTATACAATGGAATATTACTCTGCAATGAAGAATGATAAAATTATGGCATTTGCAGGCAAATGGATGAAATTGGAGAATATCTTGCTAAGTGAGATAAGCCAATCTCAAAAAACTAAAGGATGAATGATCTCACTGATAAGTGGATGAGGACATATATTGGGGGGTGGGAGGGTTTAGCATTAGGGTTAGGGTTAGGTTTATGGTTAGGGATAAGGAGTGTGGTAAGAATGAAGGTAAGAAGGATGTATAGAGGGAAAAGAGGGGTGGGAGGGGTGAGGGGAAGGGAAAAATATAATGAATCAAACATGATTGCCCTATATAAACGTATGATTACACAAATGGTATGCCTTGACTCCATGTACAAATAGAGAAACAACATGTATCCCATTTGTATACAATAATAATAAAAAATTAAAAAATGTAACCTAAATGATACCATTAGCAAAGAAAGGGCATCACTTTTTACTATGGTCTGAATATTTCTGTGCTTCCAAAACTTGTATGTTGAAATTTTAACCCCCCAAGGTGCTTACAGGAATTGAGGCCTTGGAGGATATTAGGACATTGGTGTAAAAATCTCATGAATAGATTTATTGTGCTTCAAGAAAAAATAATCACCTCATCTCCCTTATTCTGAAGGTTGGAAGGAACTGAATCATTTGGTTAACACTTGGAGGATTCTGAGATTGCAACTTCAGGCAAACTCCCTTCTCTCAGACACAAAATTGTCATGGAAATATACACCACAGAGACAGGTTAGTAGTCAAAACAGACAAAGAAGAACACTCCAGAATTGGCCAGGCTACATAGTAGGTGTGGAAGCGACAGAGCCATAGATGGGAGGACCCCGCATGCTTCAGAAATGACCTTTTCCTACCTGGATCTCCATTCCCTGGCTCATGCAATAGCAAGCTGGACCTAAATATGGGAGATCCTCTGTGCTGGCTGGTGATACTTCCAGAATATAGTATCTACTCATCTCTTCACAACTGTATTTATTCTAGTCAATCATAAAGAAGAATAAAATTATGTCATTTTTCAAAAATGAGTGAAACTGGAGAACATCAAGCTAAGTGAATTAAGACAGAATCAGAGACTAAAAGTCAAGTGTTTTCTCTCATATATGAAAGGAAGAATGAAAACTGAAATTAAAAAAAATACATATAGGGGATTTCAGCAAAATAGAAGGTCAACAGTATAGTATAGACTCATGGGGAGGAGAAGAGGGGAAAGTGAGGCACTGAGAAATGCAATTGAACAAAAGATGTTCTGCACATATATAAATATGTCACAATGGACAAACTATTAAGATAATTATGACACACTAATAAAAATATATATTTTTGATACTAATGATTGAACCCAGGAATGTTTCTGCACTGTGCCACATCTCCAGTCTGCCCCTTTTTTCAAAAATAATCTCACACTCTTTAAAAAGTTAACCTTTATTTTATTTTATTTTTATGTTGTTTTGAAGATTGAATGCAATGTCTGACCCATGCTAGGCAACCACTCTACTACTGAGTTGCAACCAAACTCCTTCCCAATACATTTTTGCATTTTATTTTTAGGCAGAGTCTTGCTAACTTGCTCAGAGCCTTGCCAAGTTTCTGAGACTGACTTTGAATTATTGATTCTCATACATCAGACTCCTGACCACTGAAATTTCAAGAGTTCATCTCTGTGCCCAGCTAAAAATATTTTTTTAAAAAGTCATGTAAAATACAAAAGTCCAGACAGAATGTAACCTTGGTTGAAATCTACCACACTTTTAAAAAATAACAAATGTCACTGCTTCTTCAATTACTCCATGAAACAGAAAGGGAAGGTAAGTGCTTCAAAATTTATTTATTGAAGCTGGAATCAACTGAGCCCAAACCAGGTAACAACAGGTCAATAAAAGAAAACTACAGAACCCCAAACCAGGTAACACAGTTGAAAAAAAATTTTTATAGAATATTAGCAAATCATATACAAAAGCACATTAATAAGACTGTAGATCATGACTGAGCTGGTTTCATTCCAGTGTGTAAGGATGGTTCTATATATGCAATAAATAAATATAATTCTCCATATGAGTAGAATTAAAAACAAAATCACATGATCATATCAATAGAGCCAGAGTAAGTCTTTTTAAAATGTAGTAGCAATTCATAATATAGACCTCGAAAAACTAGGCTTAATAGGAACTTACCCCGCTGTGGAGGTGTCCGGAATTTCATCCAGTGCTTGACAAAGATCCTCTGGAGGATGATTGCAAAGGCTCATCCTAAAAGGAATTGCCAGATGTTTTGCTCTGAAGCATGGTGTTTTTTTTGCTGTGTTTCTCTGATACTATATTACTCATTTCAGTCTGAACGTACTGTTTAAGGGGATGAAGGGAATACAAAAAAATTCCAGAAAATATTACTACAATCTGAAAAACAATGGGTCTTTAACACTAACAAAAAAAATAATAATAATTTTGCAACCGTACAATGAGTCCCTGAAAGCCTCTGGAGAAAATAGGTGTAGATCTGCCTTTGTCTCCAACAGCCTGGTTAAATTTTAACGATGGTTTTGTTCATGTGTGGTGGTGAGGTAAGAGAATAAGATTTCATAACATTCCTTCCTTCCTACAAAGAATATGTCACCCCTATAATAAACGTTGGTACACAATTACAATTGGGACCGCTGTCCTACTGTACCCCTTAACTCAGCAATTCAGATATTAACCAGATGGACCTAGTAGAGATAGTCACATGAGATTACTTGTCTATTGTTTTAACTGTGAGAATAATTACAATAGTCTTAGGTCACATAGAGTGTAGATATTAAGGAAGTAAATATTGTATTAGTTCACCGACGTAGTTAGATATTCTTAAAACAATTGTGATTAGGTAAGGATAATCTGTAAGGTTACTGTTTTCTCATAATTTTCTGTTCCTTGTTAAAAACAATTTCTGCCTATGCTTTGAAAACTTCTTTAATATTAACCACAAGACTGCCATTATAACCTGAAGAAAAATGTATATAAACCCAGCCTTCCCCAGAATAAAGTGGGATTGATTGCACCAGAACTAGAGTCTGTGTCTTTCATTCTCCATCCATCGCTGACGCTGTCTCCCTGCACCCCGTTTACCGGTGTGGAACCCATGGACTCCTGCTAGGGCTGGACCCCGGCACCCCAACATCAAAAAGACTATATAGGACAAACTCAAATCCAATATCATATAAAGCATGGAAAAGTTAAAATTATTTCCTCTAAATTAGGAATAAGAAAATGATGTCTATTGTCTCCACTCCTATTTGATATAGAACATGAAATTTTAGCTCTAGCAACTAGACAAGAGAAGGAAATAAAGGAGATATCAAGAGAGAAGATGTCAAACTATAACAGAAGATTATATAATCCTCTCCATAGAAGAACCAATATGTTCCAACAGATCTCTATAAGTGATATATAAATTCAATCAAGGAACATGATAGAAGATCAACATAAAAAAATCAATAGCTTTTCTAGATATCAATAGTGAATACACTGGGAACAACAACCACAAAAAAAAAAAAAAAAAAAAAAAAAAAAACAGAAAAACAATCCCATTCAAAATAGCCTCCAAAATTCTCTAGAAATAAATCCATAGAAGTGAACAAGCTCTACAATCAAATTTATAGAACACCAAATGTAGAAGACTCTAAAAGATGGAATATACTTTAATGGTGTTGTATAGGCAGGGTTATTATTGGTAAAATGGCTGTATTACCAAAAGCAATATGCAGAATCAATGTAAACCCATCAAGTTACTATTAACATTCTTCAAAGACCTAGAGCAAATAGTACTAAAATTCACATGGAAGCATGAAAGACCTAGAATACCTAAACCCATAGAGAAATGAGTGCAATACTGGAGGCATCATAATGACTTGTCATGTTATACTACAGAGCTCCAGTAAAAACCCATCTTGGTATTGGCACCAAAACAAACACAAAGATCAATGCAATAGAATAGAAGGCACAGGTAGAAATGCACCAGTTTACATTCATCTTGGGTGACAATGCCAAAAACATACACTGGAGAATAGGTAGCCTTTTACCACTTGTACTAGGAAAACTGAGTGTCCATATGTAGAAGAGTTAAACTTTATCTCCATTTCCTGATGCTGCATGCAAAATTAAATTCAAAGAAAATCAAAGACATAGGAATTATACCAGAAGCACTACAGCTGCTAGAAAAATTATGGAATCCACACTCCAAAAGATTGCACAGGCACCAACTTCCTTAGAAAGATTGATAAAAGTCAAGAATTAATACCCACAATCAGTGATGGAACAACTACAAATTAAAAAGTCTCTGCACAGCAATAAAGTACAATGAAGCAATAAAGAACAATAAAGACACTGTTAAAAAACAGCATAGAGAATTGGAGAAAAATTTTCCAGCTACTCTCCCAGCAGATGATAATATTTAGAATATATTTGACCTGAAAATAATTAACAGAATTCCCTCACAAAAATCGAACTGGTAAATGAGACAATGAACTAAATAGACATTTCAGGTGTGTTCCTATGACCCAGCAGCTATGCAGATGTTGGTTATTGACACGTGGGCCCATTATCTTGATCAAATCTCAACACGCCATTTTCTTGCAGGAGAAGAACTGTGATCTATAGGAATCGTGCTTCCTCCTGATCTAGCCAATTTTCATGTTCACTTTCTTTTTTCTTTCCTTTTCTTTTAATTTTTTTGCTGGAAGTTGAACTTCAGGTACTTTACTACTGAGATATATCCCTAGTGTGTTTTATTTTTTATTTTGAGACAGGGCCTATGTTAGTTGGTGATATTGGCCTTATTACGGTTTGATTTATTTAGATTTTTCTATTGCAATTAAGTGTACAATTTTTGCATACATATGGATTAATATATGGATTTAGTTTATATTGTGATTCTTAATTCTAATTTAATTTAATTCTTAAATTAAAAAGTATAGTTTTATAATATACATGAATGGCAGGTAATGATAAGTACTCCTTTTGTTCTTATAATTGAAAAAATTCTTGTCAACACTTATATATATATTTTTGTGGATGAATTTTAGAACTTTATAATTTGGTTTCTCATTTCATTAAAAGTAAAGCATGTTGATTTTTTACTATTGCATGGTAGTTATACATAATATTTTACTTCATTTTGACATAATCATACAAGTAAAGTATATAATTTGCTCTATTTCAGTAACTAGTAGTTCCTCTTTCCCTTTCCTCCTATTTTCCTCCTCTTTCATTTATTTATAGTTTTATAAACTACTGCTTTACAGATATACATAAAAGTAGAAACTACTATGATGTTTTATATAGGTTCATAACAATTTTACAGGCATATATTGTAGGTTAATTTGGGGGAAAATTGTTTTCTTTGTAAGGATTAGTTTTATCATCTACATATGGGATGTGTGAGTTTTTATATGCTGATGATATTTGTTTCTCAGAAGTTCTACATATTTTTTTTCTAAACACATATACATGTGAAATATCACAAACATATTGCACATATATAAAACTTAAACATGCTCTTTTATACTATTTCTTAACTGGATGTACTATAAAATTGTGACTAGCTCCTAGGAACCACTATTTTCCCACAGATTACTTATTTCTTCCAAGATATGTATATTCTCTTTAACTGTGCCCCTGAAATTGTAGCATTGGTGTTTGGGTGAGAAATGTTGTGTTCTTACATGTTATCATGGTCATGAATGCTATAATTTTCATTATTCTATGTGACAGTGAGCATCACATATCTTCAATAGCAAGAATTTCTGCAAATAATAATAAACTCTTGAATTTATGAATATTCACTTGTTTTAAGTCATCAATTTTATTTAGTTGTGTCTATGATAGAATTTTATTTTATATTTCTCTAAATATTTTTAGTATTTCTTCAGATTTTGAATTTCTTATGATTATTGAAATCTTAGCTATAGAGATCCCTTGTATTAATTGGCAATTCAAGGTATTTGACTGCATTTCTTTTTTGTTTGTTTGTTTCTGGCTTTAAAGATAAGAAAATGTGTCCAAAAATGCAGATAGATTTGGATTTCAAGAAAAAATGATTTTGTTTTTAATTAATAAAATAGAATATTTACATTTTTATTCCCCTGGGTTTGTATTATAGGTATCTTGTATGTTTTGTATTTGGAGGTTATTCCAAATGAAGTTCTAGGGCTTATCTTTGGAAATTCTAACAGGAAATATAAATAAGGAAAATCTCACTCCCCTATTGCTTCAGGAAAATAAATATATTTACTCAAAATCATTGGTTAAGTAAATTGTTGGATGATACATTCATTAAAGCATCCACTCCTCTTTCTTGAAGGTTTTTTAAAAATTATATTGACAGTGAATCATTCATTCTCTTATCTGGATTTTGGACTTCATTACAAAATATATAGAATAAGATTTGGCAAATCCTAGAAATATGCATCATAATTTATTGTTTTCTGAATGATATGTTATAGAGATAGCAATGAAAGGACATATATAAAAATAAAGGAAATAGTTACTTATATTTTCTTCAAAATTTCTTATAAACCTTTTAAATTTATTTCTTTTCTGAGTCATACTCAGACTCTGGGTCTGTGATATGCTTTTTTGTACCCTGTATTCTCCAAACAGTTACATCATAAGGAATCTAGGTTGATAGCTCAGTTTTTGAATAGTTTCTTAACATGAAAGAGGGAAAAAAATGTTTTGCTCCTGGGATGTCTTATGTGAGTATTTTATTCAAAATGAAAAGAAAATCATATTTCTTCAGATACATCCTCTACATCAGAAGCAAATCAACCTTTTAGGAGCTTTGAAGGGATTTCATACAGTTCTTTCTCTGGGTGGTTTTCTTTGCAGCTGAGTTGATATTTAATATCCAGAAAACTGTGTTTTCTTATCTCTAAAATGAGAATAATTTTAGAGGACACAGATGTATCATGCTTGTCATAGAGGCTAGTAACACATGTATGTACTGAGACCACAGCTGACAAATCACCTGGAAAATGCTGTGTCGACACTGATTGTTTGTTTGTAATTTTCTTTCAAAAGCTTGTAAAAACCTTTTCATTGTATGCACCAATGACATCCACGTTGCCAAAATAAAAGGTTGAGTCTTCCTGTCTAAATTCCAAATTTCCTATTCTCTGGTGCTTCAAGGTGGTATAACTAATTGTTTCCTTGAATTGCTTTTACTCTGTCTCCCAAATAAAAGAGTTGTCTGTTCCATGCTTCTATCACCCACATTCAGCTATGTTTAGAAAATGACATAGAAACCTGTATTTTTTCCCTTTTTGTAGAGGAGGGATGACATTACTTCTGGTTGTGTCATTCCTTGTTATAAACTGAACCAAAATTTCCCCAGGACTGAGAAAAGTCACCCCATAAACAATCAAGTATATAAAAAGGTTTTGTCTCTATGTAATATATGTGTATATTATATATACACATATAGGTTTAGGCTAGTCTCTTACCTCATTTATTTTAGGTGAGGAAAACAATCTCTTACCCCTATTTCTTCTCAGGTACAAAAAACAGGAGAGACACTGCACTGAGAGAAAGCAGGAAGTATTAAGCAGAAAGCTTCCAGAGTTAGGTTTTCTCCCTCCAAATGCTGGCCATGGTCCATTCCATTACAGATACAAGGAAAAAACCAAATTACATTAAAAATTGTATATATGCACACACACACACACACACACACACACACACACACACACACACTCAGAAATCCTGCTTTTTTGAATAAGTGCCGCTTTCCAAATTCTAAAATAATAAGAAATGTATGAGTCATGTTGTGTAGTAGAGGTGTTTGGGCTTTAAATGATTCACAACTTATTTTAGTACTCTGGATTGAACTCAGGGTCAGTTAACCACTGAGCAACATCTCCAGCACTCTTTTTTTTATATTTTATTTAGTGACAGGTTCTTGCTAAGTTGTTGAAGCTGGCTTTGAAATTGCAATCTGCCTATCTCAACCTTACAAGCTGCTGGAATTACATGTGTGAGCCACCATGCCTGGCAAGAAAATTTATCTTGATTTCAAGCCCACTGCTTATTTATGGACTTTTATCATAGGAAGAAAAATATCATGGACTGGAAATTATGTCTAAGGCCAAATTGCAAAATAAGGTGTTGATCTTTAATCTTGAATCCTCACTGACCATTCAAGTGGAGAATATGTCAGCAGTAGACTCCAGAAGTTCAGTCCTGTTTCTGAAGAATATCTTCAACCACTTCCTGAAGTTCTATCTGAGCACATATATGCCAGCATTCCAGCACATTCCCAGCTTCTGAGGTGAATTGTGGAGAAGGATGATCATCAGAATTACAACTCCATGTATTGTTTTCTGGCATAAGGAGGACTATGGTCTGTGTCTGTAGGTGTCTCAGATCTTCTTTCTTGCTGAACTTGTTTTTCTTTTTTGTTGGGATGTTGGTACTGTGCTTTAAAACCAGAAGTCCTTTACCACTAAGCTACAACCCTCATACTTTTTATTTCTTATTTGAAACAGATGCTGTGTCTGGCCTTGAACTTGTGCCCAATCTCATGAGTTGCTAGGAATACCAGTGTGTACCACACTGGTTGAATCCTCCTGAACCTTCTAAATGAATGGGAAGCAAAATGGGAAATACAGAACCCTGTCTCCCAGCTTATGCCTTAATATATATGTCAATAAAATCCTAAAATTCGACCTCCCTGTCCATATTCCCAATGACAACGTCTTCTCTGATCAGTATTATCAATAATTTTCCCCTATTACATTCCAAATGTGTACAGCATTTTAACCAATTAAGTAATTAATTAATTAATTTATTTATTTATGAAGAACTGGGCAGAACTTTATAAATAATTTGTTTTCTGGCTGGGTGCAATGGCTCATGCCTATACTCCCAGAAACTCAGTTGACTAAGGTATGAATATTACAATTTCAAGGTCAACATCAGGAATTAAGGTTGAGCATAGGCAACTTGGAAAGAACTTTCTCAAAATTTTAAACCTCAGACTTGGTGTGCAGCTCAGATTTAACATGCCCATGTTATAAATCCACACTACCATAGAAAAAGTCAAAAACAAAGGCTTTCTAGGTTGTTTCCACAATCTGGCTATGGTGAATTGAGCAGCAATGAACATTGATATGGCTGTATCTCTGTAGTATGTTGATTTTAAGTCCTTTGGGTATAGGCCAAGGAGTGGGATAGCTGGGTCAAATGGTGTTTCCATTCCAAGCTTTCTGAGGAATCTCCATACTGCTTTCCAGAGTGGCTTCACCAATTTGCAACCCCACCAGCAATGTATGAGAGTTCCTTTTTCACCACATCCTTGCCAACACCTGTTGTTGCTTGTGTTCTTGATAATTGCCATTCTAATTGGGGTGAGATGAAATCTTAGAGTAGTTTTGATTTGCATTTCCCTTATTACTAGGGATGTTGAACATTTTTTCATATATCTGTTGATTGCTTGTACATCTTCTTCTGTGAAGTGTCTGTTCATTTCCTTAGCCTATTTGTTGATTGGATTATTTGCATTCTTGGTGTAGAGATTGTGGCATAAATATACAATGGAATATTACTCTGCAATGAAGAATGATAAAATTATGGCATTTGCAGGCAAATGGATGAAATTGGAGAATATCATGCTAAGTGAGATAAGCCAATCTCAAAAAACTAAAGGATGAATGATCTCGCTGATAAGCAGATGAGGACATATAATGGGGGGTTGGGAGGGGTTAGCATTAGGTTTAGGGTTAGGTTTAGGGTTAGGGATAAGGAGTGTGGTAAGAATGAAGGAAAGAAGAACTGTATAGAGGGAAAAGAGGGGTGGGAAGGGTGGGGGGAAGGGGAAAAAATAGTGAATCATACATCATAGCCCTATGTAAACCTATGATTACACAACTGGTATGCCTTGACTCCATGTACAAATAGAGAAACAACATGTATCACATTTGTATACAATAATAATAATAAAAAAAGGCTTTCATTTTTGTTGTCATTTGTGAGTATTTCACATGATAGAAATTAGAAAAAAATCACTTGACCTTTGCAAAAATATGTCCTTGTGCTTCTTTTGTCTCCAAGGCCAGACATCTTGTCACATGTCTTTGTGTTGAGAAGTGCTCTGGTGGAATATATGTCAGATGGTTCTCCTTGCCTTCTCTGGTATTTTCCTGGTTCTGTTTTTCAGAAGTGTCTGATATGAGGATTTCACAGCTGACACCCCTAAAGTCTCTTGAGAATCTAGTGAATATCAGTACTTGGATCTTATTTTGTAAGAGAGTGGACTAAATTTAGGCACTCTAGTTTTTTTCAGGGAAGTAGTTGAGTGCCCTAAAATCTGGGAAAAATCTCCTGGTTTGCCCTTCATCAAAGGTCACTTCAGTTGTTCCCTGACCTTGGATACTGTAAATACTGCTATAATGAAGATGATAATGCAACCATTTATTTAACATACTGATTTTTAAATACTTTGGGAATACACCCAGAATTATTATTATTATTGTGTTAATTTTTAAAGAATGTTCAACTTTTGAGGCATTTTAAAAATTGGTTCTACTGAAATTATATTCTAGCACAGTTTGCAAGTGTTTATTTTATCTATATCCACATAAGTGGAGTACTAGCTATACTTTCATTTTTTGATAGTAGCTGCACTCAGGCTGCAGAAGTTCTCATAGTTGAGTGGTGAACTAAATTAATGCTAAATTTAGAATTCAGGTTGCCTTATACTCATTGAAAGAAGGTGATGTGAACCTGTTTTAGAAATAAACAGGAATCTGTACTTTTAGCCCTTTTTCTTCACTCCTGGTGGAGATTGTATCCCATTGAAATTCTTGCATGCCAAAGTGGAGCAAAATTTTTTGATATAGGGAAATATGCACCTGTATATTTGTCATTGCTCCCAAATCCTGGGAGATTAGAATGTAGTACATTGAATGGAAAAAGTTGAATTTTAGACAAATTCCTTACAGAAAGAATTGGTTAGCCCTGGAGTTATTACTGAGGAAGAGGGCTCATGATGTACTTCACTACCAATTTGGCTGCCAGTTGTAGTCTGTATTTCCCTTGTTCACTCTTTGTTGCTGGATAGAAACTCAACTATTAGCAACATCATTTCACAGATTATGCTGGTAAATGTCTTTACGGAAAAAGTAGGACCTTTGAGATTTAATTCCTCTTCTTCCCTGGTCCTATGAAATAAGTCCATGGATCTTGCATTTTCATAGAAAAAACTCTTTTTCTCTGATCTTGATACTTATGTATATCTAGTCTCTTTCTCTGTGTGTACTAGTTATATTAAAATTCAAACTACAAATTATTTAGCATTAAATGTGCTGTATTTATGACCCAGAGTGTCTTACTCTACTCAGGGTGACAGTGAATTTAAGCATCCTGTCCCAGTTATAAGGATCATTAAGGAATGCTAATGTCATAGTATAACCCAACTTTTCCAACTGGTCTGATTGTAGATTTTTTATATGTTTCTAATTAATTTATAAATTTAAGATGGATTCACAACAGGAGTAGATATTTATTTGTTGTATCCATGAGTGAATCAAGTCAGGAGGTTCATATTCTGCTATATTTTTATAATCATCCCTCTTAATATCTGCATTCTGTTGGGTGGTGCTGGGATATAATTCCAGTGTTACACACATTCTGCACATAATCCCAACCAGTGTCCTAGGCCGCTAGTTCTTATATCTACTTTTAGGCTATATTATATCATTTATTCACAACAAATAATTTTCTTTATATAATTGATTTTATGTAGATAAATTATATTATAGTTTTTATTGCACTTAACAATAATAACAATGTTTACATACATATGGATTCACCTATGTAATTTTCCCTATTGTGAATTTGTGATCTTTAGAATATCACAATACTATACTTTTATAACATATATTAGTGTCAGGTAATGATAGCTGGTAATTTTGCTTTTACACTTCATAGAGTTCTTGGTTAATTATATACATAAGTATAATCTTCCAGGAGAATTTTAGATGTTTTTACTTTGTTCCCTTCTTAAATTTTGCTGGGAAATTATTATAGATTGGCTTGGGGAAAATAGTCATCCTTTTAATGATAGTTTTACCATCTATACATAGGATGTGCAATTGGATCTTTGATGTACTTCTGTGTATTTGTATTTTCTCAAATTCTTCATGTTTTTAAATATGCTTATATATGAAACACAACATTCATGTGACATCTTTATAAAATATTCTTGGTGTTTTTAGTATTTGTAAAACTGGATATAACAGAAAATGTTTCTCATTTCTAGAACCATTATTTTCCACAGTTTAGTATTTCTTTCTAAATGTACATTCCCTCTAATCATGACCCTGATTTTAACTCTGGAGGAACATGATTATGTTCTCATATGTCTAGGAGTGTAATTTCAGTCTCTGTGTTTGTGGTGGTGTATCATATATGTTTGTTTAAAAAAGTACAGTTTATACACATGGAGAATAACAGTTTAAACTATTTTTTATCTTTGAGAATGCCTTTATAGCACATGATCAACAATACTACTTAATTTGTGTACATGATGCGGTTTTATATTACATTACCCAATCTCTAAAGATGTTTAGTTTCTCACGATTATGGAAAACTTAGATATCTTCCATTTAAAGTTACTGTTCAAGTCTTTTACCTGCTTTTCTTTTGAAGTATGTATTTTCTTTTCTTATAAGTGTTTGTTTATGTATGAAGCATTAAGTCATTTGTCCTTGCACCATTTCATAGAAACATGTAATAAATAGAATTTTTATATTAATATTATTGATTTTATAAATTTAACAATACCTCTTGGTGTAATTTTTAAATTTTTAATGTTTTTTTTTGTTTTTATTTTTCCCCTTTGTGATATTGGGAACTGAACTTGGTGTGCTATTACTGAGCTATATTCTTTGCTCTTTTTTAAAATTTATTTTCAGACACACTTTGCTCAGACTCATGATCCTCATGCTTTAGCCTCTAGACTATTAGATATTTTAATTGTGCATCACCATATGTATCCTGTCCCACTCTTATGTCAACTTTAGGAAGCTTTATATTATGTTTTATATTCCACAATTATTTATTCTTAATTCTTATGTTTAGTATGTGAAAATGGACTTTATAGTATGAGTGAAGGGTGCAATAGCATTTTTTATTATCATACAAATATTCCAATATTCTAACACCTTTCATTGGAAAGAATGTCATTTTTCCTCTTCCCTCACTACAATCTCTAGGATTTAAAACTGTCTAAACAGAAGAGACTTCTTAAGAGTTTTCTCTTGAGTTCCACCATGTACTCAATATCTTAAGAATTCTACTCTGGTTGTTTTCACTTCATAACACCAGTCT
Organism: Sciurus carolinensis; assembly: GCF_902686445.1. NCBI lineage: Eukaryota > Metazoa > Chordata > Mammalia > Rodentia > Sciuridae > Sciurus > Sciurus carolinensis. The sequence continues at coordinate 730,309 of NW_025920132.1, forward strand.
TTTGTGGCATCATGGTTTTGGTCACTGGTAGACTTCATGTACAACAATGGAATGGATATATCATATAGCTTCAATTTGTAATAGTCTGTACCATCTATATTCTTGTAATTACACTCAGATATTTGGAAAATAACAGAATCATCTTAGAATGAGATTCCCAGACTATGTTCACTTCAAGTGAGACAACATTATATACATATGTATATATATATATATATATATATGCATATATGTGCAATTATATATATATATATGCATATATGTGCAATTACATAGTAAATAATTGACATAGTTTTTACTTGTCAAATTTTTAATTTACCAGAGCCCTTTCAATTTTATTTGCTTTGTTTTTTCTTGGTACCTGCAATTGAACACAGGAACTTAACCACTGAGCCACATCTCCAACCATTTTTTACATTTAAGTTACAGACATGGTCTCACTAAGTTGCTAACTGACTCACTAAGTTGCTGAAACTGACTTTGAACTCTTGATCACCTGGCTAAGAATCCCGAGTCACTTAGATTACATATGGGCACCACCACTTTTTGCTCATTTGCTTTTTAAAATCACCATAATTGATATTGGTGATTCTTTCTCTATTATGTTTATTTTCAATATTTTCTATTTTACTCTTTTGTTTAGGATTTTTTCTCTTCTTTTATTTTTATAAAATTTATTTTTTCAAACAATTGAGATGAACGTTTTTGCTATTAAATTTTTAGTAATTTTATGGTTTACTAATTTAAGTCCGTATATTTCATTTTTTACAAGAGATTTAGATGCATTCCAATTTTTACAGAGTTATGGAGATTTAAATAGCACATATTAAACTGTATATATGTTAAGTGTATATTTTTATCTTCTGGCATATGTACATATCCACAAAATCAGCACCATAATCCACAAAAATGTCATGGTCATTATTAAAATATGTTCACAGAGATTACATTCAATTTATGTATGATCTATCAAAATGTACAAATGTATTCTACTGTCCTGTATAAGTAATTAGAAAAATTAAAAGAAAATAAATTAAAAATAGAATGCTCCCAAATGTCATTTTAAGTCACTTCTTTTACTCTTCTTCACAGCCATTCATGTAATAAATTTGATTTTATTGAGCACATCAAGAATAGGCAAATATTTTAATTGTATAGATCCTGGAATTATCACAAAGGAGAAAAATGTACTATTGCTTACATCAAGAAATAGCACTTAACATCTCTGCAATCATTCATCTCTTTTGCATGTGTGTGATTGATCTTTTCCATCCTGGTGTGTATACAATAATTTTTAGCTTGAATTTTAACTTTATTAATTAGTATTGCTTTATACCCCTATTCATGTTTTTTTGTCATTTAATGTTTCATTATTTGTGAAATCTTTTGAAATTTCTCATCTTTTCTGTTCTCTGTTGAGATGTATTTTTCCCCAAATAAATGGTCAAGAGTAGGTTTCTCAACCTCTTGTTGTATATCACAAATGGCAATCACACTCCAAAAGAAAAAGAAACCTCCTTTCACTGTATGGTCAAGCTGAGAACATCAAGGACTGTACCTTGTTTTGCATCTCTATATAGTCTTATCACCTTTTATGTGTAAGGCAGGAGTAGGGCAGGGAATATCATGAGGCTGTTTTAACTTCTAACAGAAAGGTTGGGTTTCTGGTGTGTAAATCAAATATTTTATTTGTTACTTTTAAGGTCTCATGCAGAACTTTAACTATTAGTCCAAATTAGGAATCAGCATCTGACTATTTTAGTCATATTTTCATGATTGTGACCAAAGTTCTGTACAAAAATAACTTTAGAGAAGGAAAAGTTTAATATGGTGCTCACAATTTCAGAAATCTCAGTCCTTTCCTCAGGAACTGGGATGAGACAGAATATCATGGCAGGAGAGTGTGGTTGAGAAAAGCATCTGGAAAGATTGTGCCAGAAAGCAGAGAGTGCTCTGCTCAACAATGATAAAATATAATTCTCAAATCCCTGCCCCCAGGACACTTCTCCTCTTGTCATATCTGTCTTTCCTAGAGCTACCACTGCATCCCTATCTGAAGCTTAATGCATTGAATAGGCAAGACTCTCATAACCTAGTCATTTAATATATAAACCTTCTTGCCTTGTCTCATGAATGAGCTTTTGGGGGAAAACTGATATCTAAATCATAACACTGACATTTATAGGAACCTATGTACCTGTCTTTGGTTGCTGATTACTATAAGACTTAAGATAGGCTTACAGTAGGCAGGATAAGGCTTCTTTAAATTTCACATCAAAATTCAGGTCCATTGGGTAATCTGGAATCCCAGATAGGTGACTTATTTACAAAACCCAGCCATTTTAGTGGACATTCATATCCACATGAGTTGAGGTGTTTCACTGCAGAAATTTTGTAAAACCTTAGTTCATAGCTGAAAATCTTAGTTCATAGTTGGAGTTGGTTATAAGCAGACCATCCACACATTGTGAAAGGATTTCTTGATCCAGTCATAAACCTCAGCTAACAAATTTGGTAGACTTCTATTCAAAAATATTACAAAAAATTAAATCTGTGTGTAAGAAAACCCAGTAATCTTTAATTGTTACTCTTGTTTTGAAGCCTTTTACTCAAGAGAAGTGATTAAGAATAACTTATCAGAAGAATGCAGAGGAACTCATCTCTTAAAATTGGTACTTTTAACCTGCAATTGTTACTTGGCATTACCATTATTAAAGGATTTGGTACTATTGTATAATTATCTGAAACTATGTTTGTTTAGCTCTCAGATCTGCACAAATTCTTATGCATCAGTGGGATTTTTGAAAATTTCGTTTTGTAAACAGGGAGAATTGGGTTATTGCATGGTGTTTGGCAAATACTATTGAACTCATCTTTTAAGAACTTGACTACAAGAGACTTCATTCCTATTAATACTTCATTTTTTTTTTTTTTGTGGTGCTGGGGATTGAACCCAGGGCCTTGTACTTGCGAGGGAAGCACTCTACCCACTGAGCTATATCCCCAGTCTAATATTTCATTCTTAAGGGGATACTTTTTCTTCATGGGGGATTGCCACCTCATTAACAAAAAATTCTTTGAGATAATATTCATCATCCATCTCATGGTTCCTCTGACAAATATAGTCTCATCCATTTACTTACTTTGACCATGGATTGTACTAATGGATACATATCTCCAGCAATTTTTATTCTTGCTTTTTATTTTGAGTCAGGTTCTTACTAAGTCTCTTAGGGTCTTGCAATGTTTCCTTAGGTGGCATTGAATCATAATCCTCTTGCCTTCTGCCAAACAGCTGGGTTTAATGTTATGTGCCACTGTGCCTGACTCAGTCACTTGTTTAAAAAAAACTCTATCACAAATTGATTTATGTTTTAAAAAATTAAATATATTTATTTTTCTTCACATAAAAATTATTTTAATGTATAAACTGATTATATTTTTATATATGTACACATAAAATATAAATATTATTTGATCCAATTGATTTTGCTCTCTTCTAAACATGTGCCCTTTGCTCTTCTCATTAATAATAACTGTCCTACTCTGATAATTGTTTTAATATTCAAACTATCTTTTGACCTTAATATTTCTTTAAATCTGAATTCCAGATGAAATTAACTGGTCAAAATTGAGTTGTACTCTTTTATGGACACTTCATAAAATATCATAACAATGAATATTATTACTGCTATCACATTATTTTTGTTTTATGACTTAAGATATAAAAAGCTTATAGAGTGTTATGTATACATTTGAAATAATCAAAAAAGATTATTACCAAGGAAGGAAAAATGGTGTATTAGAGTCAGTCAGCACATCTCCTAAGTCAGTTATTCAGAACTCAAGTAGTGGAAATAGTACTTCTCTCTGAGACTCCAAGTGAAAAATCTTGAGACTGGAGGGTCAGTGTACTCTTGCGGAATGAGAGACTGTTCAACTCATTAAATTTGTCTAAAAACAGTTACCCTGAGTTTACCTCCATCAGTGGAGAGCTGAATCAGGAGTCATGTTGAGAGCACACTATAGCTGTGCCAATGGGTAGTGGAAACCCAGATGAGTAAGATTATGGATAGACCTGCATAAATATATCTAAGACTAGCAAAGACTTAACTGAGCTTAATAAACACAGAAAAAATTAAAAATGAGAGCATTTTTGCCCCACTAAATTCCAGATTGAAGGTTACAGAGAAGCTAACTCTCTCCAATGCTGTGAGCCCTGTGGCTCAAAGGAACTCATGAAGCCAGTTACATTGGGTCAAAATGATTATATGATTGATGATATGACTTCACCCTCTGATTGCCTGCCTGACTGTTCCTTGGCACTTCCAAGACCACAGCACCCACTTTTCCCTTGCACCCTCCTACTTTGTCACCTGCTGAGTCATTGGCATCAGTCCACTGCAGTACCCTTCCTATTCCTGGCACTGCCAGTTGTCTGACATACAAGTGGTTCTGGCCTCCCTTACCTGACTGTTTCCTATGACCACAATCTCTCTGGGCCCCTGGAAACCAGGGACCTAGTCTGCCAACCCCTTCAGTCTCACAACCTGCCTCCCACTTGACCTACTAAACCTGCAATTTCACTGTTTTGTCCTTAGTCTAGCTTGCCAGATGGCAACATCCCTGCCAGGTCAACTTGAAACTACATTGCTATCTGGCCCACAGCCTGTCAAAACCAGACCACCACTTTATCACCTGGCCTTCCCAGTCAATCACAGATTGACATTTACCAAGCTATAGAAGAATATTGACTCAACAATGTCAGCAACTCACCACCAATTAAAGCAACAAGAACCTCATTAATACTGTCATTGCAACCACAAATTCCACTTATGGAAACTTCTCTCACAGAAACCAAAGGGGAGAACATACTGGTAGTGGATGGACAGCTCTTACCATTCCACCCCTTACCAATCTCACAAGAAGGGAAGTTTACAAATCTTAGAACCCCACTGGAAACTTGGTGAACAACACACTAAAAAGGAAGGACTCAACAGGTTATGACCATACACCCACACTCAGTTCACAACTCAAGAAGAAACAAAATCAATTGGGAAGAGACAGCAAACACATATGCTCACTATTTGTCAAACATAGTCAAAATTACTCCATAATTTCATAAATTTTCATTCAGATTGTTCACTTTTTTTTTGGATTTTTTTTTTTTGGTTATGCTTTGTGTTGTTTTGGGTGTTTCGTTTTTCTTCAATTTGTACCAATTTGTTCAAGAACACCTATAAATATAAAGACTTGTTTTTCTTTACTAATTTCTAACCTTTTGGTTGAAGTTAATTATTTTTCATGATCAATTGTTTGAACATCAAAATTTTGATTAACATAGCTTGATTTTCTTTTGTATTCTTTTTTACAGCACTGTATTCTATATTTCCCTTTTCTCCCCCTCCCTTTTCCATTGTGTGAACAACCAAATTCTATCCTCTCTCTTGCTTTATATTCTTTCTTCTATTTTCTCCCTCTTCTTCATTAACAATGCACCCTATATTACCACTGCATCTGCCCTATTTACCCTTTAAAATTGCAAACATTTTTTACCTTTCTGTCCCTCTCTCTTCATAATAAATTTTATCCTTACCATTCCTTAATGCTACTTGATGTATGTAATGTCCGCCCCTACCACCAATTACAGAGTAGTAATTAATATGGCAGAAATCATAGACAGCACCTATTGTTTGACTTTGTGCCAGACATAATGTATGATTACTGAAGGAAATTGTTGATCCTTCTGTATATGCATATTATACCAAATAACACTGTAGATGTCAAAATAGGAATGAAGTACCTAATGTACTGCTATATATTGTTTGCATAGGTTTTTGCTATCATTGGCCTCTGTCCCCAAATTGTAAGATGCTTAGAACATAGAGGGACACTATAAATTCATAAAATAGAAACTCTACTGCTTCAGATCCTTCCAGATATTTGGGTGGACATTCCAACAATATGAGAAATGAATGGAACAAACCATACCAAACAACATAGAATACCTCAGCAACAGATTCCATTGACACAACAAAGGAGGAAATATCAGAGATGATATATAGAAAGTGTATTGTTCAACTGATCTATGAGATAAAAGATGACAAACTAAATCAAAGCAGAGAAAAAATACAAGGTGAAAGTAACTTCAAAAAGAAAATATAGATCTTTCAGAAGAATTAAATGGAAATTCTCAACATGATGGTATTAATAAATTAAAAATCCAATGGGAAGCAACACCAACAGATGAGACCACAAGAAGATAGACTTTTGAGGACTTGAAGACAAAGTAAATAATCTTAAAGAAAAATATGACTACAGATGAATGATGATAAAGGACTATGAACAGAAAATTTAAGATGAAAGTTCTGAAATACAAACTAAATGATGCACAATCTTAACAATGAAATAACATCAGAAAATTTCCCAAATCTTAAAAACAAAATGGAAAATCGAATACAGAAAATATACAGGACTCAAGATATACAATATTGCAAGAGACTCCTTTAAAGAGACATTTTTTTCAAAGTGCCCAATATACAGATAAAAGAATCTTAAAGCAGCAAGATTAAAAGACTGGTCACTTTTTAAGAAAAAACAATGCAAATCTCAACTGATATTTCAACCCAGACCCTAAAAGGTAAGAGGTTTTAGAATAACATATACCAAACACTGAAGAAAATAGATGCCAACCAAGAATACTATATAAAGCAAAATAAAGACTTTGACTTGAAGATGAAATTTAAAAATTCATGATAAACAAAGGTTAAAAGAATTTACAAATTAAAGTTGACACTATGAAAAATACACAATAAAATTTTTCAAGAATATATGGAGAAAAAACAAAAACTAGCAAAACAGAAACAACACTAGAAGAATACTCAAAGGCAAATCATTTCAAGTTAAAAACTAAAAATAAATCAAAATGTCAGGAAATTAGAAAACATATTTCAATAAAAAACACTGAACATAAATTGTCTCAGTTCATCTAAAAAAGACATAGGCTTGCAGGTTGAATTGGAAAACAAGACCCAAATATATGTTGTCTTCAATAGACTTAGACATAAAGAAAGACATACACAGAATGAAGGCAAAAGTTTGGGAAAAATATATTATACATGTTGTCTTCATATATAAACAGCAGTTTCTATTCTCATGTCCAATAAATTGGACTTCAAAGCAGAGTTATTCAGAAAAGACAAAGAAGGTCCTTTTATTCCTTTTAAGGGAATTATGCAAGAAGTAATAATAGTCATTGATATTTATGCCCTAATAAGAGCAGCTACATATATCAAACAAATTTTCCTCAACATCAAAAATCAATACTACTAGAAAACCTTAATATACCCCTCTCAAAATTAGATAGTTATTCTAAATGCAAACTGAAGATGCTACAGAACAAAAAAAAAATACACTTAGCAGACATATGTAGAATATTTCATCCATCAATGACTGAATACAACTTCCTCAACAGCACTTGGACCATTTTGTAAGTTATACTCTATTCTAGGCCAAAAAGCATCTCATTGCAAATAAAAAAAATAAAAATGAAGAAAATTATCTGCATACTATCTCATCATAATGGAATTAAATTAGACATCAATGACAAAACAAAAGTAGAAAATACACAAGCACCTGGAGATTAAATCATATTAAATCATTTTATTGAAAGATGAATGGGTACCAGTGTGAATCAGAGATGAAATAAAAAGATACTTAATAGTAAATGAGAATAGTGGCATAACATATCAAAATTTCTGGGCCACTATGAAGGAGGCTGTAAGAGGAAACTTCATATTATTGAGCCCACTCATTAAATAAACAGGAAGGCACCAAATAAATGAACTATCATTACATCTCAAGGCCCTGGATGAAGAACAAATCACTAAGAATATCAATAGAGCACAGAAAATTAAATCGGACTCCATCTTATTGAATTTGACATTATAAAAACAATTCAAAAATCAATGAAACAAGTTGGTTCTTTGAAAAATTAAATAAATTTGATAAAGTTTTAACCCAACTGAGTATATGAAAGAGAGGAAGATAAAAATTTTAAAAATCCATGATGAAAATAACACCACGAGTGCTACTGAAATACAGAGGAAAATCAGAAAGTACTTTGTGTTTTTGCACTCAAACATATTAGACTAGTCCTAGATACATATGACCTAACAAAACTGATTTACAAGGATATAGAAAATTTGAAAGGATCAAATTCTAGTAAGGAAATTGAAGAAGTCATAAAAAACATACCAAAAACAAAAAGTCTAGGACTGCATAGATTCTCATTCATTTTCTACCAGGCTTTTAAAGAAGAACTAACGTCAAATCTCCTCAAATTTTTCCACAAAGTAGAAAACTAAGGCATGCTTTCAAACTAATTCTATGAAACTTGCAGGTTGGTGCCAAAAATCAGATAAAGTCACATCAAAGAATAAAAACATCACATTGATTTCCTTGATGAATATAGAGGCAAAAAATTCTTACTAAAATACTGGCAAATTGCAAAGAAAAAATATTAAAATAACAGTTTACCATGGTCATCTCAGGGATGTAAGTTGGATCAACATATGGAAATAAGTAAATGTAACCCATAATATTAATAGATATAAAGACAAGAAATACATTATCATCTCAGTAGATGCAGTAAAAGCATTTGACAAAATACAACATCCACTCATGTTTAGAACTTTGGAAAAATTAGGGATAGATGAAATTTCTCTCAAGGTTTTGAAAGCTATATATATGACAAACCCAAGGCTGGCATCATTCTAAGTAGAGAATCTTAAATTATTCCCTTTGAAAGCAGGAAAAATACAAGGATGCCCTTATTTACCAATTTTATTCAGCAAATTCCTTGAAACTCTGGCTAAAACAATTAAGCAAAAGATAGAATTTAAAGTGATATGAATAGGGAAAAAGCATTCAAATAATTTATTTTAAAGACATTATGATTCTATATGTAGATGTCCCAAAAACTCAAGTGGTAACCTTCTAGATCTCATGAAGATATTCAGCAAAGTAGTGTGACACAAAATTAATACCCATAACTCAATTGAAATTCTGTACATCAATAATGAATCAGCTAAAATAGAAATAGGAAAAACAATCCCATTCGCAGTAGCCTAAAAAAAAAAAATACTTCAGAATCAGCTTAATTAAAGAGGTTAATATTTCTACAGTGAAAACCAGCAAAGAGAGCTATAGTGTAAATATATATATATATGTATATATTTACTTATTTATATACACACATATATGTAACACAATAGACACAAAAGTAAATGAAACAGAACTGAAGACAGAGAGATAAACTCCACATAAGTATACTAAACTCATATTAGACAAAGTTGTTAAAAGTAAGCACTGGAGAAAAGATAGTATTTGCAAAAAGTGGTGCTGGGAAAATGGGAAATTCATACGTAATATTACGAAAGGTAATTCTTACTTTTCACCCTCCAGAAAAGTCAACACTAAATAGATCAAATACCTAGAAATTATAACAGAAACACAGCACCTTCTAGAAGAGCAGATAGGCCCAGAACTCTAACACATTGGTACAGAAAATGATTTCCTGAACAAGACCCAAAAATATAAAAAAAAAAAAAACAGTAAATTTGAAGGGGTCAAACTAAATACTTTCATACCAAAAGAAAAATGAGATAGAACCTACAGAATGGGGGAATAACTTTCTTACCTGCATATGTTGTCAGTTTCTAGGATTCAAATAGCTTAACACACATATGCAAGAGAAAAAAGAGAAATAAAAACCTCAATAAAGGGAAAGAAATTGAACAGACCATTCTCAAAGAGTAAATAGAAATAATCAACAAATATTTGAACAGAAGTTCAACATCTATAAATATTAGAGAAATACAAATTAAAACTGCCCTGAGAGTCCACCTTAGTCCAGCCAGTATGGCATGTATCAATAATAAAATTAATGCATGTTCATGAGGATTTGGGGAAAACAGAAGGCTCACACATTGTTGCTACCACTCTGGAAAGCTATTTGGATATTCTTCAAGGAATGGATCCACCATTTAACCCAGTGAAATCACTCTTCAATATTTACCCAAAAGACATTAAAATCAGCATACTAGAGTGACACTGTTAAATTAGTATTTATAGCAGCACAATTTAAAATATCTGTTATGAAACCAACCTAAGTGGTCTTCAACAAATGAATAGATAAAGAAATTGTAGGTTCAAGATGGCGGACTAGAGGGTGGCTGCATTTCATGTTGCTCCAGGACTCAAGATTCAAAAGAGGAGATAGTGACTTGGGACCAACTCAAAGCCACCGGGTGAGTTTCTCCCATAGGGGAGGCATCCCAGATGGGGCAGTAGCCTTGGAACGCAGGAAACTTTGTGAAGTAGAGTGACTCGGCGGGATGCCCCTCCCCCGCCGGAGCGGTAAAAACGGACAGCGAAGCGGAGCGAAAGCGAAAAATGGCGGATTGAAGTTTCCAGGACCGCGGGCAGATTCTCTAACCTAAGGAGACTTGTCTGCGAAGGGTGAGGCTCCCAAGCCCAGGAGGGAGGTCCGGGCCCCTGGGAACGTTGCCTGCGAAGGCTGCCCTGCCCAGGCGGCAAGACACACCTCCCCCGCTGGAGCAGTGAACTCAGAAAGCGGGGAACTTTGCAAAGGAGGTTGTGCGACACACCGCTTGGTTTTGAAGCGATCTGCCAGGGCTCCAGCGGCTGCCAGAGAAAGAGTGGGGCGGCAAGTTGTTTGGATCCAGCAACCGCTTGAGCAACGGGGAGGGGCTGCCCAGAGGAGGTGGAGGTACGCAGTGAGTGGCTTGGTCTCCAAGCGCCCACACAGAGCACCGGGTGGCTGCCTGGAGGAAGAGATGAGCGATGGGTCACTGGGGCTTGGAGCATATGTACGAGGCTCCAAGTGACTGCTCAGAGGGTGGGTCGCATAGCCAGGCAATTAGGTGCATAGCAAGGTCCCGTCCAGGGACCTAGGCACCTTTTCTTGAATGAACTACACAGAGACAAGTTGAGGGGCGAAGTGAAGGTTCCAGGACTTTGGGCAGCTTCAGTAAGAAGGGACAACCTAAGGAGACTCCTCTACGAAGGGTGAGGCTCCCAGGCCCAGGAGGTAGGTCTGGGCCCCTGGGAAGGCTGCCCTGCCCAGGCAGCAAGACACACCTACCCCCGTTGGAACAGTGAGCTCAGAAAGTGGGGAACCCTGCAGAGGAGGCCGAGCAGCACACCGCTTGGTTTTTTGGTTTTTTGGAGCAATCTGCCAGGGCTCCGGGGGCTGCCAGAGAAAGAGTTGGGTGGCGAACTATTTGGATTCAGCAACCGCCTGAACAATGGGGAGGGGGCTGTCCTGAGGAGGTGGAGGTGCACACAGAACACCGGGTAGCTGCCTGGAGGAAGAGACGAGTGACGGGTCACTGGGGCTTGGAGCATATGTACGAGGCTCCAAGTGACTCTTCAGAGGAGGGGTCGCATAGCTAGGTGATTAGGTGCAAAGGACGGTCCGAGCCGGGGATCTAAGCACCTTTTCTTGAAAGAGCTACACAGAAACCAGCTGAGGAGTGGAGCGAAGGTTCCAGGACTGCGGGCAGTTTCTCTGAGGAGGGGCCACCTAAGGAGACTCGTCTGCGAAGGGCAGGGCTCCCAAGCCCAGGAGGTAGGTCCAGGCCCCTGGAAACGTGGCTTGGGAAGGCTACCCTGCCCAGGCGGTAGTTGTGGACTGAGGGGAACCTCTAGGAGGGGAACGGACTAGCGAGACCTCCCCACCAGGTGGGTCTTCCCCGCCAAGTGAGGTTTTCCCACAAAGACGGTAAAACCAGAGACACAAGCCCAAACAGGCATTGCCTCAGCCCACAGTCTAGTTTCCCTTAGGATGACCATTGGTCAACAAGTAGAAGCACCTCTGCCCTCTAGCAGGGAATATACCCCACCTGAAGACCACCACCCCTAGAGAGGCAGCTACCTAGGGGAACACCGAAGTATCAACTTCCTCTAAGACTTCAGGCTACTGAAGGATAAGAGGGGATACACTAGCAAGCTTCAGGGACATTATAAGGCAATAGAGGAAATCTGCAACATCTCTGCAGTCCACTGATACCTGAACAATATGAGAAAACAAGGGAAGAAAATGCCTCAAACAAATCTGGATGTTATATCAATAAAATCCAATGACAGCATGGCAGAAGAAATGTCAGAAAGGGAGTTCAGAATGTTCATAATCAACATGATAAGGGAAGCAAACAATGAAATGAAAGAGCAAATGCGGGCATTGAATGATTGCACCAATAGACAGTTAAAAGAGCAAATACAGGAAGCAAAAAACCATTTCAATAAAGAGTTAGAGATATTGAAAAAAAAACAAACAGAAATCCTTGAAATGAAGGAAACAGTAAACCAAATTAAGAACTCCATAGAAAGCACAACCAATAGGATAGAACACCTGGAAGGGAGAACCTCAGATATTGAAGACAAAATATTTAACCTCGAAAACAAAGTCGAACAAACAGAGAAGATGGTAAGAAATCATGAACAGAATCTCCAAGAACTATAGGATATCATGAAAAGGCCAAATTTGAGAATTATTGGGATTGAGGAAGGCTTAGAGAAACAAACCAAAGGAATGAACAACATATTCAATGAGATAATTTCAGAAAATTTCCCAAATCTGAAGAACGAAATGGAAAATCAAGTTCAAGAGGCTTACAGGACTCCAAATACACAAAATTACAACAGACCCACAACAAGGCACATTATAATGAAAATACCTAACATACAAAATAAAGACAGAATCTTAAAGGCTGTGAGAGAAAAGAACCAAATTACATTCAGGGGGAAGCCAATATGGATATCAGCAGATTTTTCAATCCAGACCCTAAAAGCTAGAAGGGCCTGGAATAACATTTTTCAAGCCCTAAAAGAAAATGGATGCCAACCAAGAATCTTATACCCAGCAAAACTTACCTTCAGATTTGACGATGAAATAAAATCCTTCCATGGTAAACAAAAGCCAAAAGAATATACAAAAAGAAAGCCAGCATTACAGAACATTCTCTGCAAAATATTCCATGAAGAAGATATGAAAAACAAAGAAGCAAATCAGCAAAGGGAGGAGATATCCTAAAGGAACTCTCAAATAAAGAGGAACCAAGTCGTGTCAAAAATAAGCAAATAAATGAATAAAATGAGTCAAATGACCGGGAATACAAATCATATCTCAATAATAACCCTGAATATTAACGGCCTGAATTCATCAATCAAAAGACATAGACTGGCAGATTGGATAAAAAAGAAAGATCCAACAATATGTTGCCTGCAAGAGACTCATCTCTTAGAAAAAGATACCCATAGACTAAAGGTGAAAGGATGGGAAAAAACTTACCATGCACATGGACCCAGCAAAAAAGCTGGGGTATCCATCCTCATTTCAGATAAAGTGGACTTCAAGCCAAAGTTAATCAGAAGGGATAAAGAAGGACATTTCATAATGCTTAAGGGAACCATAAATCAGCAAGACATAACAATCATAAATATCTATGCCCCAAACTGTGGTTCACCCATGAATGTCAAACAAATCCTTCGCAATCTCAGAAACCAAATAGACCACAATACAATAATACTAGGTGATTTTAACACACCTCTCTCACCACTGGACAGATCTTCCAAACAAAAATTGAATAAAGAATACTTAGATCTCAATAACACAATCAATAATTTAGACTTAACAGACATTTATAGAATATACCATCCAACGAAGAGTGAATACACTTTCTTCTCAGCAGCACATGGATCCTTCTCTAAAATAGACCATATATTATGCCACAAAGCTAATGTTAGCAAATACAAGAAGATAGAGACACTTCCTTGTATTTTATCAGACCATAATGGATTGAAACAAGAAATAAATGAAAGAGCAAAAAACAGAAATTACTCCAACACATAGAGATTAAACAATATGCTATTATATGAGGAATGGATAACAGAAGATATTAGGAAGGAAATTAAAAAATTCTTAGAGGTAAACGAGAACAAAGAAGCATCGTATCAAAATCTCTGGGACACTATGAAAGCAGTACTTAGAGGAAGATTTATTTCATGGAGCGCATTTAATAAAAGAAGTAAAACTCAAAAAATAAATGACCTAACACTACAGCTCAAAGCCCTAGAAAAAGAAGAAGAGACCAACACCAAAAGTAGTAGAAGACAGGAAATAGTGAAACTCAGAGCTGAAATCAACGAAATTGAAACGAAAGAAACAATACAAAAAATTGACAAAATAAATAGTTGGTTCTTCGAAAAAATAAACAAAATTGATAAACCTTTAGCCACACTAACAAAGAGAAGACGAGAGAAAACCCAAATCACCAAAATTCGGAATGAACAAGGAAATATCACAACGGACACGACTGAAATACAAAACATAATTAGAAGCTATTTTGAAAATCTATATTCCAACAAAATAGAAAATTTCGAAGATATCAACAAGTTTCTAGAGACCTATGAATTGCCTAAACTAAACGAGAAGGACATACACAATTTAAATAGACCAATTTCAAGTACTGAAATAGAAGAAGTCATCAAAAGCCTACCAACAAAGAAAAGTCCAGGACCAGATGGGTTCTCAGCCGAGTTCTACAAAACCTTTAAAGAAGAGCTCATTCCAATACTTTTCAAAGTATTCCATGAAATAGAAGAGGAAGGAACCCTCCCAAACTCATTCTACGAAGTCAATATCATCCTGATACCTAAACCAGACAGAGACACATCGAGGAAAGAAAATTTCAGACCAATTTCCTTAATGAACATCGATGCAAAAATTCTCAACAAAATTTTAGCAAATCACATACAAAAATGTATTAAAAAGATAGTGCATCATGATCAAGTGGGTTTCATCCCAGAGATGCAAGGTTGGTTCAACATCAGGAAATCAATAAATGTAATTCACCATATCAACAGACTTAAAGTCAAGAATCACATGATTATTTCAATAGATGCAGAAAAAGCACTTGATAAAATACAGCACCCCTTCGTGCTCCAAACACTACAAAAAATAGGGATAGTGGGAACGTTCCTTAATATTGTAAAGGCCATCTATGCTAAGCCCATGGCTAATATTATTCTTAATGGTGAAAAACTGAAAGCATTCCCCCTAAAATCTGGAACAAGGCAGGGATGCCCTCTCTCACCACTCCTATTCATTATCGTCCTTGAAACTCTAGCCAGAACAATTAGACAGACCAAAGAAATTAAAGGGATACGAATTGGAAAAGAAGAACTCAAACTATCCCTATTTGCTGATGATATGATTATATACTTAGAGTAACCAGGAAATTCCACCAGAAAACTCTTAGAACTCATAAGTGAATTCAGTAAAGTAGCAGGATACAAGATCATTGCTCATAAATCCAATGCATTTTTATACATAAGTGATGAATCTTGAGAAAGAGAAGTTAGGAAAACTACTCCATTCACAATAGCCTCGAAAAAAATAAAATACTTGGGAATCAATCTCACAAAAGAGGTGAAACACCTCTACAATGAGAACTACAGAACACTAAAGAAAGAAATTAAAGAACACCTTAGAAGATGGAAAGATCTCCCATGTTCCTGGATAGGCAGAATTAATATTGTCAAAATGGCCATACTACCAAAAGTGCTATACAGATTCAATGCAATTCCAATTAAAATCCCAATGATGTACCTTACAGAAGTAGAACAAGCAATCATGAAATTCATCTGGAAGAATAAGAAACCCATAATTGCTAAAGCAATCCTTCGCAGGAAAAATGAAGCAGGGGGTATTGCAATACCTGAACTTCAACTGTACTACAAAGCAATAGTAACAAAAACGGCATGGTATTGGTACCAAAATAGACAGGTAGATCAATGGTACAGAATAGAGGACACGGACACAAACCTAAACAAATATAATTTCCTCATACTAGACAAAGGGGCCAAAAATATGCAATGGAGAAAAGATAGCCTCTTCAATAAATGGTGCTGGGAAAATTGGAAATCCATATGCAACAAAATGAAAATAAACCCATATCTCTCACCGTGCACAAAACTAAACTCAAAATGGATTAAGGACCTCAGAATCAGACCAGATACCCTGCATCTTATAGAAGAAAAAGTAGGTCCAGATCTTCAACATGTTGGCTTAGGACCAGACTTTCTCAACAGGACTCCCATAGCACAAGAAATAAAAGCAAGAATCAACAACTGGGATAGATTCAAACTAAAAGGCTTTCTCTCAGCAAAGGAAACTATCAGCAATGTGAAGAAAGAGCCTACAGAGTGGGAGAAAATCTTTGCCAATCATACTTCAGATAGAGCACTAATCTCCAGAATCTATAAAGAACTCAAAAAACTCAACACCAAGACTACAAATAATCCAATCGACAAATGGTCTAAGGAAATGAACAGACACTTCACAGAAGAAGACCTACAAACAATCAACAAACATATGGAAAAATGTTCAACATCTCTAGTAATAAAAGAAATGCAAATCAAAACCACCCTAAAATTCCATCTCACCCCAATCAGAATGGCGATTATCAAGAACACAAGCAACAACAGGTGTTGGCGAGGATGTGGGGAAAAAGGTACACTCATACATTGCTGGTGGGGTTGCAAATTAGTGCAACCACTCTGGAAGGCAGTATGGAGATTCCTTAGAAAACTTGGAATGGAACCACCATTTGACCCAGCTATCCCACTCCTTGGCCTATACCCAAAGGACTTAAAATCAGCATACTACAGAGATACAGCCACATCAATGTTCATTGCTGCTCAATTCACCATAGCCAGATTGTGGAATCATCCTAGATGCCCTTCAGTTGATGAATGGATAAAGAAACTGTGGCATATATATACAATGGAATATTACTCAGCCATAAAGAATGATAAAATTATGGCATTTGCAAGCAAATGGACGAAATTGGAGAATATCATGCTAAGTGAGATAAGCCAATCTCAAAAAACCAAAGGAAGAATGATCTCGCTGATAAGTGGATGATGATACATAATGGGGTGTGGGAGGTGTTAGTTTTAGGGTTAGAGTGAGGGTTAGGGGGGGCAAGAATGGGGGAAGGAAGGACTGTATAGAGGGAAAAGAGGGATGGGAGGGGTGGGGGAAGGGGAAAAAATAACACAATGAATCAACCAACATCACCCTATATAATCGTATGATTACACAAATGGTATGCCTTTACTCTATGTACAAACAGAGAAACAACATGTATCCCATTTGTTCACAATAAAAAAAAAGAAATTGTGACATATATGCACAATGCATTTTTATTCAACCATAAAAGAAGGATGACTCCATGACTTTTGCCAGTAAATGGATGGATTTGAAGAATATTATACTATGTGAAATAAAACAATTCCTGTATACAAAGGTTGAATTTTTTGCTGATATGTGAAATCTAAATCAAATAAAATGTGTGAGGGTAAGAAAATTTCATAAGATTAAACAATGTTAAAAAAAAAGAAGGAGGAGAAGTGGAATAGAAAACAGTAGAATAAATCTAACAGTTTTCCTGTCTATACATATAAAAATACCTAAGTGGCTTCTACCATCATGCCCACCCAAAAGACAAATGCTATTTAAATTAGAATAAGATATATCCAATGTTTCTATAACTTCATGAAAATGGTTTATACTGTCATGTAGAACTAAAAAGAACCAATAAAATTAAATAAAAATGACAATTGTTTGAAGAGCTAGATGGTTATCCTGTTATACACACAGTAAAGTGTAAGCACATATCAAAGCTTTATTGCATAAATATATAATTTTTATTTTATATATTAAAATAAATTAAAATTTGAAAAACAAAGCATAAAATACCCAAATGGATTGTTGTTGCTATTTGATATTTTAATAACATACATAAACGCCATAAAATATATGAACTCCAATTCACTAGTAAATGTTTCCTTTAAGTAGTCAACCTCATTGCCTTTCAAAAGTTTCTCTAATTCAACTGGTCCTGGAATAGCTAGAGAAATTGCTAGATTTTCAGAAAATTGCTCTATCATAGAACTGTTGAATCAGATTCTTCATTTCAGGAACTTTTAGAACATCAGCCATGGCCCCCTTCTCCCTGCCAGGAGAAATGTGTATTATTCCCTTTAAATAAACCTGCTTAATATGCTTGCCTTGGCGTGCTTCGCTAGTGTTCAATCTTCAACATTAGAAGGAGCAGAACCCGTCACCAGGTAAACAGTGTTATCAGATTTGGAGGTCCCACCGAGATTTATGCCAAGGTAAGTAAGCTCTCTCCACACACCCCACATCTGTTTGAGGTGCATCTTTCTTTCTGTCTCTTTATTTTTGGAGGGCAAAATGGGCACCCATCGGCTACTTAAATGCAGTTAGTGCAGCCGCCATTCTTAAGACTCGGGTGAGAGGTTTCCCGGCCCAGGCAAGTTTCCAATCACCTGCTCTGTAGGCATGTTGGACTGTGCTGAAGCCGTTTCCTACTTTTCTGTCCAGGCCTGGAGCACAATTGCCACGAGTACACAGTGTCCCTAGTCTTGATATGCCCAGGATGCATGGAGGTGGAGGAAGGGTTGAAGCAACTGCGGGGTTCTCAGCCCAGGCTACTCTCGGGTGGACCCAAAAGTTTCCTTCTCCAGATTCCCCCTCCCGACAGCCCTAAAGGATATCCAGGTTGATCGTAGACAATGGCACTGAGGGAAAGCGCCAATTACCTTTGCTTCCACATGGGCCGCACAGTGCACAACACTCCCGCACATCCACTCCCTCCTGGATGCTTCCCTTCCCTTGCCGGTCAGACTTTAGGAATTCAAGGTGTAGGATTAAGGCCTGGGATGATTAGTATGAAAATGCCCAGGTTCCCTTTGTCCACATAGTTAGCCTTCACTAGTCTGGACACTAGAGTCTCCCCATTACTGTTCCTGTGCTTAAATGTGCTCATGGTGTTCTCTTTAAGCTGCAAGAGCGAGGCATTTAAGAACCCCTCCCATGAGACCCTCCAAGCAAAGGGCATTATATGCCTAACAACCAATAGATGTCCCCTCACCCTCCGGAGATTCCTTTAGTCTACAGGGCAAGAAGATAGGCAAAAGGCACACTTTTTACTTTTGTCATCATTTTTCATAATTAGGAGTTTATAGTGGCAGGAGGAAAGCAGTAATGCTCTTAAGTCTGAATCCTCCCAGGGTCTCTAGCACAGGGCAAACTAGGACCCTAGCACTTTGCCGAAGAAGGCCAGAAATAACTTTGGCAAAGCCAGGTAGTGAGAGATGGGTTTTTCTGGACCGTAAGGAAGCTCAGTTAGGGAGACGTCCCTAATACTTCTAACTCAGAAGGGAGCTTCTCTCTCAACAGTATTGCCAGGTTCACCACTAGCCTGCATACTGCTAAATTGCAAATGATCAAGAAAAGTGCCTTTCATACGTTACCATGCTTGACAGCAATAATCTCTACCATAAGAGGAGAAAGCCTTAAGGAATAGCCCACTAAGGGAGAAAAATCAAGGGAACCCTCCCAACTTAAGACAGACAAAAATAAATTTAAGGAAGCTTTGGAGGATCCTAATAAATATTGAGATGTTTCAAAACTTATGCCAGGTATTTTACTTCACCTGGAAAATTATGCTATTAACCATCTAGAGCACAGGCAGTTCCCAGAAACCATCCTAATTGGAATTTGAATAATGAGTAGGATGCCTAAAAAAAACTATTATACAGCCTTCAGGAAAGTCCTGCTATTTTCATGGAGAGACTTAGGAAAGCAATAAGAAAGCACACCACTCTGAATCCTGAATCCATAAAGGGCCACCTACTTTTAAAGTATAAATTTATCATTTAGTCAGCCCCAAATATTTAGAGAAAATTACAAAATTGGCACGTGGCTCTGATCAATCCTCAGATGATCTTCTCTAGCTTGCATCTTCCATTTTTAATAGACATCAAAAAGAAAGAAAAGGGAACATATAGGCAAAAAAAAGGACTTATTAAAGATCACTCAAACTGATAGTAACTTTTAATGCCTTGCAATAGTCCATGCAATTTGCCCATTTTAGGAGCTAACTGCCTAGTCCAAGACCTTAGAATAATGAAGCAGTAATTTCCCCCACCCTGTAGTTCTTAATTCATACACTTTTACCTTGGATTCCAACTGCTGCTTGGTTTACTAAGTTAGATTTAAAAGATGGTTTTTCCTGTTTATGCTAGACTCTGAATAGCAATTTCTGTTTTCCTTTGAGGAACCAGATACTGTATCTCAACTAACCTAGACAGTGTTGCCTCAGGATTTAGATGACCCTCACCTGTTCTGGACAAACCTTAGCTAAGGACTTAAGAAAATTCAGAGATAAAACATCTGTGATTGTTCTCCAGTAAGTAAATGAAATCCTTTATGTACCTCCACCCAGGAGGAATATCAAAAGGCCTTTGCAGAACTCCTAAACTTCTTAGCTAATAGAAATTATAAGATCTCAAAGATAAAGCTTAATTATGTCATCAACAGGTTCAATACTACAGAAAATAGCCACTATAGGACAATATTCTGCCCCAGGAATATCAAGAAGGGGCCTTACTTCAAGCTCCTGTCCTCAGCTTACCTATGAAGCAAGATTTAACTTGTTTGTCACAAAGGGGAAAATAAATCCTGGATAGACAACCATAGGCAACTCAATAACCAATGGCATATCTCAGTGAGGAACTTAGCAAAGTAGCTTCATTCTCAAAAGTAATGGAAAATAAAGTCTCATAATTTTCTTTAACATCCAACCTGTCCTAATGAAATGGCTAAAATACCCTAGGCACAAGGTTTCTATTAAAACCTGTTAGATCCTTCCAGATCTCAGTCAAGGCTTACATTAAAATGTAAATAAAGGAAGCCTAAAGGCTCAGTAGGAGATCGGGTCTCAAACCAAAGGAAAAAAAAAGGTAAAAAAGAGCCTTACCTAAACTCCAGCAAAAGTATATTTTATGGTGCCTTACTAAAGTAATTAATGGCCATATCATTTTTCCAGGACTCTTGTTTTTTTTAATTCTCTATTTTTTTGAGCTCATGATTTTTTTGATCAGTTCTATTTTTTATTCAACTAGAGTTTTTGAACATCTGTTACATTGCAATGGAGATTAACCTATAAAGTTATAAGGCCTTTGATTTTGTGTTATTTGTATGTCATGCTGTCTGCTGTCATGTTTTGTCTTTATCAAAACTGAGTGCTCCTAAAATTAAAATTTAAAAATGGATCCAGATACTCTTAATTCATGTGATTTAAAGGTTCAATTCAAATTGGGTAAACTAATGAAAGCAAAATGTCTTTGAAAATAACTCGCAAGTCTCTAGGTGGTCAAGCTAATTAAATATTGATGTTAATAAAATGTATATATCAATTGTTTCTAGAACTTTTCTTCAACAGGAAAGAGACAGCAAATACTGTTCAGGATACTTGTCTGATTTCTTGGTTTTTACAGAATAAGTGAATTAGAGTTAACATGTATGGGATTACTCAAATGTGTTTGTAGAGACATCTGATTAATTTACAAAGTTAAAATGCTAATTGTTAAATAACATCGAGTACTTTTAACTCCTTAAATTACATGGGGTAACATACTTAAACATTATTGGTGTTTTCATAGATTGGTAAATAAAAAGGGTTTACAATTACTTTGTGTCCTCACTAAACTAAAAACAAGGTTACTAAATGTTATGTCCTAACAAGTGGAATTCTATATACAAAGAGTCCCAAAAGTTTCAACTGTGTTTTAATTAGAGTACTATAAACAAAAAAATATTTAATCTTATTAAAATAGAATAATTTATCTAAATTCAGAATTTTCATAAGAGTTGTTTCAGAATGTGAACAAAAAGGGGCCAACAAATAGGAAAGAGAAAATAAAAGGTTCTGGGTATGGAAATATATTTAGTAAAAGGGAAAAGGAAATGTTTCTGGGTAAGAAAGTGTTTGTGTGATGAAATACATGAGGGTCTGAGTAAGTGCTAAGAAAGTCTGTGTGTAAATAAAGGGCAAGTTTCAACAAGTTTGTGTGAAACTAAGTTGGTAGTATGTATATGAGATAGCTAAAGCTATTAAAGGTTTTTCCTAAGGTGAAATACTAATGTGTTGATATAAACCAAAGCTTAATCTATATGGTAAAATGACAAAGATTTCTTAGAAACACTAATTTACTCTTAACTTTGTGTCTATTAAGTTTTATTCTTTAGAACAATTAGTCTTAAAAATTGGGGTTTATCCAATTATGGTTAAACAACTGTTGGAGTATTGTACTATGTTACAGAGTCTACATTTTTCTTTAAAAACTAAATTTGGAAAGATAAAAGTGTGAAGGTAATTGTGAAATGGTCACTAGTTACATATTAAATGTGTTCATATTTTCCAGGTATACAAGTTTTTAAAGCAGGGAATTTATCAAGATCTGCTATTCTCCAGATTAAACTTGCCTGTAATGGTAATCTTAAACTTATAAAGAGTAAATTTCATTGGGGATTTATTTCTATCATTTAATGTTCTATTATAGGACCTGATATCAATAGGGTATATGTAAAATTTATTACTTTTTACACTGAGATAAAGAATTTCAAATATAAATGTATTTATAAAAGTTAGAGCCTGACTTGTTTAAAGGTTAATTTTGTGAAACATAAAAACATTTTGCGACTTTATCACACAAAAGAAAAGTTAAAAAACTCTCTCAGCCTTTCTTTGATTCATATTTTAGATACAATGTTAAATTGTGTTAATTATAAAGTTCATATAGACTCAGGAAACAGTATATGTAGACTACTTAATGATATTTAAGGAAGAAGCAAAGATCAACATCAGAATTAGAACACTTAAGATCTGTAAAGAGCCACACCTTACCTTAGATAAGGCTCTGCCTCCCACCTTACTGTATGTTAGAGTGACTCCAAAATAAGTCAGACTTCAGCTTGTTTAAAGTTATAGTCAAAAGATTGGTTCTTGTTGTAAAAGTACTGTGATCTCAAATAGGGGATATAATGTGGTTCTCAGTCAAAATTCAAGATAGCTATTATACAAGCTGAATGCTTTTACTCTTGCTAATTTCATTTTGTAAAACTGTTTCCTGTTAATATTTTGCAGAAGTATCTGCTTCAAGAACACACAACCTAGGTAATTTTGATAGTAAGCCAGCACCTATAGAAGAGATAGTGGTAACTTCCAGTACTAATGCAGACTCCAGTTAGATAAAAGGGTAAATAATTGTAAAGTTATGGACATTGAAGTTAAAGCCCAGTACTCTTACTTTATGACTGATGAGACTGGCTTGCTGGATGATTAAGATCAAACTTAGAGATTGGAATTAAATACAGAAGGCAAGATAGACCAGTATTTGTAACTTTTGCCCTCAGTCAACCTGAACCCATGAACAAGAGAACTTCTTTAAGGAGCTTTGCAACTCTGGGTCACACAACCTCCTGATCAAGGAGATTGTTGAGACTAGAGGATGAAAAATCACTCAGTGCCTCTGCTGCAAAGGAGGGTCATGGAAAAAGGGAGACATCCCTTGATGCTTCCAAAGGAAGTCACCTCATCAAGGAGACCCTACCTAACCAATGGCACTGGTAGAGCTAAGAAGCTGCTCTTAAGTTCTCTATGAGTGGCCCCTGTGGGAACTCAGCTGACTCTTTAACAAGACAGGAACCAGGTCAATTTGACCAGCTTGATCTTAGACACCCAGCAAAACAGTTAAAACCAAAATATAGCCATTCTTGGGCATTTAAAGAAATAATAGTTAAATGTAACTTAAGATGTACACTTGTATTAGCCCACTAGAATAAAGACTGGAAGCTACAAATAAAGAAAGATTCTTCAGCAAATGTGCCTGATAACTATCAAGAGAAACTGCCAGAGTCAGAAGTTTTTAGTCAGTTTAAGGCTTGTAGACCTTCCTAAGCTACACAGGTAGACTTAACCTGTTTGCTCGTATGATTATCTAGCCCTAAGTAACAGAAGTATAGAGCTCTCTACTAAACACAGGTTATACCAATAAAGGGATATTTTACAAAAATCAGGTGACATTAAGTAGCTTAACTATATTTTCTGGGGACATCTATGACATTGAGTTAAATGTTGTGTTTACATTCCTGATAACCTGGACAATGTTAAAGTCCCCAAATAAAGGCCTTGTCCTCTCCAGCCTTTACTAGGCCTAGTTATGGGAACAATTTCTCAGTTCTTCGCCTGGTGAGAGATTGACTTCTGTCATTTTCATGATACTTAGTGCCATGTTCCAGATGCTGCAACATTTACTTTGTACTAATCTCATTTCAGTAGTCATGTCTTTTTGTTCTTCTATCATAGAAGCACCCACCCCCAGATGACTTTACAACCTGCTCTTCCCCAACCAGACTTCTACCTTGGACCCCTTGATTGACCCAATTTTTTAAAAAGGAGCTCCAAACTGCTTGCCTCTCACTGCCCCCTTTCAGCTTCGAAGCAGCCAGAATGATCGGCACGCCCCCTTTCTTTTCTTTACAGCAGTTAGGAGTTCCTAAAGCTAAAGGGGGAATGAAGCCAGAATTAAGGAAAGGTAGTTAGTGTAGAAATAGGAAATTGGGTCAATTCGAGGAAATGAAGCCATGAAGCCATCTGCCTTTGGAAGTTGGAGACTGCCCCTGGAAGAATGGAATGTCAAGGATCTCCGGAGTCCATTGATTACCAAATTTACCTGCCTTTATCAAGGACTGCAAGCAAGGAGCTGCTAATTAATGCCCCCTGGGCCCTTATCTGCCTGAATCACCCTGACCCTTCCCCTACGCTTGGTTTTCACTTAATGCAAAATCAAGCCTAGTCACGTAGGCAGGAAGAAGAGATAAGGGGGGAGAGAACTGAAGAAAAAAGAGACTTTAACCTATAAAAGATTTAGGGTGCACTCACTTCTTGGGACTTTTAGAACATCAGCCATGGCCCCCTTCTCCCTGCCGGGAGAAGTCTGTATTATTCCCTTTAAATAAACCTGCTTAATATGAAAAAAAAATTCTTCATTTCTATAGATCTCTGGTTCATGGTTGTGAAATTATATCTGAGGATTCCCTTTATTAATTACAATAACTTTTTTATCTGAGGGATAAGTACAATTTGATTCATGATATATAAAATTACAAAAGCTATAGTCTTGTTTTGATGCTTGAGTTTTATATTTTATTCCATAAAAGTGAAATTATCATACTCCTTTTGGACTTATGTCTGTATCACTGTTTAAAAGTATATTAATAAATAATTAAAGTCATCACTTTCATAGAAGTCTACTCTCATTGCAACTTCTGTTAAATTAAAATCTCTGAGAATGGTCAAGTTTTCAGTGTATTTACCTATTATTTCAGGATCTATTGATATTCAGAGATGTAATAATTGATTTCACTGAAGAGGAGTGGGAATGCTTTCAGTCAGCTCAACAATACTTATATAGAGATGTGATGTTAGAGAATTATAAAAACTTGGTCTTCCTGAGTAAGCATAACTTCTTTTCATAATCTTTAATTAATTATGAGTATTTAATTTTCTTCCCTTGCAGAATACCTTCTGGGAACATTTCTATAAGAATGTGCTTCAGATTTGTGCTTTCAAGAAATAAAAGGACATTTATTGGTACAGATAAAATGTTAAAGACATTCCTTTTCATCTTTAATTTCTCCTTTTCTTGGGAGGTTATATATGTTTCACTTTAGAAAAGTGGCACTGAGAGTATTTCAGTGATAAGAAATACTGTGACCTGACATAGCAGAAGACACAGTTGAGAGGCACAAAGATCAAGGAGGAATTCAAACTTCAAAATGTTGATGGAGAAGTTATCTAGCAGAAAATATTTTTCAGAAGCTTAGAGGTTGATTTCTCCTTTTGTCATTGAACATGTGCTGCCCTATTTTTATCAAGTTTTCAAACTTTTTAAAATCTTTTGTTTGTCCCAGTGATGTTCCAGTTAAATTAAATTAACCAACCAAACTCCCCTTTGCCAGTGAGTGTCAACATGATCTGAAAGATCTGTTATTGGTCGGTCTCCACATGGTATGTTCACAGTTTTGGAGAATTCTAGGTCAAACCATTGCAAAGAATTAATATCCTAAATCTGCTTAACATTATTTATATATTTATTCATTTAAATTACCTTATACATGCTCTTTGTAAATACTTATAAAGGAGGATTTTCTGTGAAATGAAATTTAAGATTCACAATAAATGCTTTCTTTTTTTGGTCCATAGTGATATTTGCAAATTGTAGTTATATGAAACTGTTTGTAAATAATATATCTATTTTTAGATAAAAGTTATTGGTTAAATTTTCCTTTCCCTTTTTCTTTTATATCAGAGGGTAAGTTTCATGTTGTAGAATAGGTTTTCTCCCTTCACATATTAGTGTTTTATTTTTGGTTATATTTATGAATATATGGCAATTTCTATTACTTCAGAAATTAGTACAATATTGAAATTAATATATGCATGATTTTTGTTTCTATTGCCCAAAAAATATATGTGCTTTACCTTATTTCTATAAATAGTATAACTTTTTAAATGAGTTTTATATTTTATTTATATTGTTTTTTATCCTGCCTATGTACATAGTAATGTATATATTCCATAGTTAATATACTAGGGATAGAATCCTGGGGTAATCTATTTATGGGCTATACCCCAACTTCTTTCTATCTCATGAAGTTATTGAGGATGGTCTTGAGATTATGAATTTCCCTACCTCAGAATTACACTAATATATCTGGATTATATGCATGACCTTTATCTATATATTCATAAATTTGTTCTTATTTGTAGGATAAAAACCATAGCATTTTAAATTTAGCTTTCAAACATTTTACAATCATATTTATTTTTAAGTTTTTGAAATTTTAATTGTGATCAAAACCACAAAACAGTGCTTGATCTTCCCAACATATCATGTCACGTATACTGCAATGTTAATTCAAAGTGTGATGTAATATATCTGTTGAAGGTTTACATCTCAAAAGTCAATAAATCAATTCCCATGTAAACCAGCACTCATTTCCATCTTCTTTCATCAATAAGGTCCTTCTCATTTCTGTTCAGAAGGATTTTTTGTTTGTTTGTTTGTTTTTTAGTGTTTTATATGAGTAGATTTCAGCTATATTTTTCTTTTGATAGTGACATATTTCAGTTATCACAATGTACTGAGGATTTATCCTGATTATAGATTTTGCAAAAATATGTTACATTTTTACTTGAAAAATATTATGCAGTTTCTGTATTCCAAAATTCTCCATTCTTATTATTTTATTTCAAGGGATATTTATTTTGCTTCCCCAAGGTAACTCTGTTGAACAATACCATAACAAATATTGGTGTTCAAATGTCTTATTTGCTATATAAGCAAGAATTTATAAAAGTCACAATTCACTATGTCCTTCTGTCTTATTTTATGTCACTATTGACTATTGAATATTGTAGTGTTTAATGTTTTTAAATCATGAAATGACTTTCTCCCAATTTTGTTTCTATTCTAAATATTTTTGATATATCCATAAAACTTGGAGATTCCATCAAATTTCTATAATAAGTTGTTTTCTGTCTCTGAAAAAAATAACACATTTACATGGAATCTCCAGATACCTTTGAGGAGTACAAAGGTCTTTTAATATATTCTTTCCATTCTGGAAAATGATCATATTCAACCCTCTTCAATCAATTGTCGTATATGTGTGGATTTTTGAATGTCCTTTTCCACCTTTTGTTTTTTATCTTTATTCTATTATGATCACAAAACAATTTTAATACATACCTATTAACATTTAGTTTTTTCCTTTCCTATTGTTTGATTCAATTTAATATTTTAAATGCTATTGAGAACAATTAGTATATAAGGCAAATGTTTAAATTATTTTCAAAGTCTTCTGCTTTTTGATTACCATTTTCTTTGACTTCCTTACAGCAAGTATGGATTGATTTATCCTAGTATTAAAGTGTTGTTTTCTATTTTTTTATTTAATTTGTCAAACTTAACTTTTTATTTCTTGGATGTTCGATGTGAGTTGAAACTATATCTATTTTTATTACATTATTCTAGGGAAAACTCTTTTTTATCATCATATAATATTTACTTTGCCCCTTTTCAAATCTTTTTTGTTAATTTTAAAATATATTTTATCTCATGTAACTTCTTGCTTTAAATTGTTTCCTATATCATAATTTGACCACACAAGCTTTCTTTTGGCCACATTTTTATGTAACACTCTTGTAATATTGCTTTCATTCTACATGTCTTCTTAGATACATAGTTCAAAGTTGATTGCATATATTTGTATTTCTTTTAGATTTATTATTTTCCTTTTTTAAATTTTAATTTTTTATATATAAAGTATAAAGTTATTCTTGGAGTATAACTTTCCATGCTTGTACTTTATGCAATGTGAAGTTACTCTGCTTGTGCATTCATATTTGAAAATAGAAAAGTTATGTCTGTTTCAATCTATTGCCTTTCTTATACCCATCTCCACTTCCTTCCTTTAATTCCACTTCATTTAATCCAATTAAACTTTATTCTACACTCCCCCACATTATTGTGTGTTAGCCTCACATATCAGAGAGAACATAGAAGTTTATGAATTGATATTTTACTACCTCTATATTTAACATTCACCAGGCATTTCTAAACATCTAGACAGACTAGAAGTTTTAATTAAAAACTCAATTTGTCCACTGTGTATATTCAGTCTTGAAGAAAGTGCACACATTTAACAATAGTTCTAATTTAAAATGTCTTTAAAATATGAGCATTCTTGTTCTTCACCAACCCAGTCTGCTGTAATACTCCAATTTTAAGAAGAAAATCCTTCCTAAAAATTTAACAAAACATATAAGTATTTTTTTACTGATTCTACTTTTGTCATACAATGAAAACCTCTTTAAAATCTAAAAAAGACACATGAAGACTAGGACTCATTTTTTCTTTATATACACTATGTAAGGACAATATAAAACAAAACCCATACACATAGTAACAATAGTTACTTTTGCATCATTGTAAGCACACTGCCATGGTGCTCCAGAGAAACAGCATGCAATGCTTATTACTCAACAGGGATTTTGGTTATTGTCCTCCACAAAATATTTCATAGAATGTTTTAAAATTAATTTACAGTTTTTTTTTTATTTTACTCCTTTTACTTTTAAAATTAGTGTATCTAAAATGTTTGTATGGAAAAAAAACAACATTTTAAAATATATATACAGGAATGAATAGTGAAATGCACACACCAAGAAATGGTTATAATATAAAAAATGTCTTTTACACATAACCAAACTTACCAGGGATCCTCTCTTCTCAAGTTCAAAGTCTTCTTCATGTCCTCTTACCCCTGAATAAATGTGGATAATGTCATTCCTAGAGGTGGTCTAACAAGTTCTTTCAAAAACACTCTGAGAGGCTATTTCTGACTTTTTAAAACAAATGGTTATTTATGTAACATTATATTCTAACTGCAACATATATCAATAAACTTTAAGATTTTGAATGTGCAGATGTAGAAAAGTTTTAATAGGTTGGGAGACGAGTTGAGAGCAACTTTTTCATAATATATACACAGGTCTTCTACAAATGCCCAGTGAATCTTTTTGAAGGGTTTTGGGTATTTCCAATAGATCATAGAGTTTGTTACCCTTCAGTTTCTCTTTTTGGTAGAACAAACCACAACTGTCCAAAAGTGTTCACTGTTCCACCCATCATGCTTCACAGCTTCGCTCACCTTCTGAGATGGATAAGATTTTGTTTACCTTCTCAGGATAAGGTCATCAAATGGAGCCTACACATAGTGGACATAGAAGGTCCTAGTCTTTGCTGATTGGACAAACTTTATGTCATCAGTTTGTCCCCCTGCTGAACTCAGCACTTTTGGTTGACTACAATTATTCTTGAAATACCATGCCCCAACCACTCAATGGTGCCATTTTTTCAGTGCAAGCTTTGACCAGGATGGACAGTATTGGGCTAGGAGATTTAACACCCAAGGATTCCTGGGTCTGGGGTCAGAAATGTCAATGCAACAATCAGGTCATGCAGGCAGAGATCCCAATCCTTCACAGCCTTGGCGAACCCATAGGCAGTCACAGTGGGAGATCTGGAACACTGCAGGACAGAGACTGAACTTTCCCTGGGTCCTACATCTTACCCAGCAGTCTGAGGCTGAAGGACCACAAAAGACTCATAGAAGCATGTCGTGCTCCAATTCTTGCCACTCATTCTTTGCCGGAACTAAATGGCAGTTTCTTTTTTAGATTTAATTTTCTTAGTCAAGTTTTTAAAATTTATTTTATAATAATGCATTAATAATCAAATGCAATTTGAAAAATTAAGTACTCACTACTCCTATTTTGTAGGTTGTTTTCTATATTTCTTATATTTTTTTCTAATTTTGCTCAATGGTTTAAGGTAGGATTCACTGCTTTTCATAGTGGCATGCTTTGATTTTTCTCACACTTTCCCTTTATGTATTTTTATTGTCACTTCCCTTTATATATTATACAGATTTTTAATTTTTCACAGGATCTTATTAAGTTGCTAAAACTGGCTTTGATCTTGAGGTCCTCTTTACTCATCCTCCACTATATTGCTAATATTACAGATTTACACTCAATTCCTGCCTTTCAGACATTTTTTTTATTAAGAGTGTCTTCACATTCAAAATTTCTCCTTATTTTTATTAACAATTTTTCTCTGAATTTGAATTAATAACTCTTACTTATCTAATATTCCATTCCTAACAGTTTGGTTCATTACTTTAATTTAGACCTGATTTCCTTTGTCTTTATGTGCTGAACTCTTTTTAATTGATTTTTCCATAAAAAACAGTTAACAGTAGATTATAGAGTCATTTGGGGAAACAGTATGGAAGATACTAAATAAATAAAAATGTCAAGTACAGTTTCAAACTAAATATTTGAAACCTCAGCTAATTGTGAGGTCATGCAAAAGGATTTCAAGTTTGAGACAAGTCACAGAAACTTAGAAATATTGTGTCCTAAAAAATTTTAAAGTTATTTTTTTGTCATTCTTTGGTATAGGACCCTTGGGCTTAATCCCAAGCATCACATATAAAAAAAAAAAAAAGTAGAATGACTTAGTGATCCAGAAATATCAGTCTAAATATATATCCAGAGGAAATTAAATCAGAATGTTGAAGACATTGAGGCAATATTGTTTTCAGTGCAAAAAGCATGGCTCTCAATATTCAATTTATAAAATAAACTTATGTGCCCACCAATGATTATATGATTAAAAACATGGTATTCACATGCTATTACTATTTTGCTATAAAATAAGATATATTGTCATTTAATGTGATATAGGATTAATATGCAGGAATTTGCATTATGTGAAATACAGTAGATACAAAAAGTCAGTTTCAGGAGCATCTGATTTATATGTGAAAGAAATTCAGAGTGTAATTGTGGTCTCCAGGTACAGTTTTTTGTGAAGTATTTTTGTATTGTTACTCAGAGTCTACAAATTTTCATTTCAATGGGCAAAATATGATCAAGAGTTTTGCTATACCATATGGTGACTGTTATGTAATATATTCTTGATAAATACTAATGGAATAAATGTAATACTTGTAAGCACAAAACTTTTAATTATACAAAATAATACTTGTATTACTAATATTACATGGGTTATTTTACCTTGTATAAATACATTAAAGTACAATGATATAATTAGTAAATATACAAAGTTAAATTTGTCTTTAAAAATCAGCAAATAACATAAATATCAAGAAACATTTTATTAGTCTTGATTTCCATGTTTTGCCTTCATCCAAGTAATAATGACATAAGCTCTGCAAGGCTATTATTGCCACTTGAACTTGTTTTTTTGCAAAATCTTCTAGACATGTATATGTTTTTCTCATTAATTTTTTTCTATATTTTTTCTTAAGATTCCCTACCCTCTTTAAACTTGTTGAATATCCATTGTTTTAGCATCCAAAAGCTACCTGGTACCTTCAGATCTCTGTCTTTGGAGACAGAAACCAGTTTTCACACAATCTTCAAAAAAGTCAGAAATGTTTGTGTATGTTTTATATTTTGTTTATTTTACTGAGAGTGATGGTAGCTTATAGATTTTTTTCCCTAACTTACCAATGCTACATTAGAGAGGAGGATACACTATAGTAGATAAAGGATAAGTTCCTTTCCTCTAATAATTCACTATTCCTAGTAATGTACTCATCTTGGATACAGTGAGTTCTACAATAATTTGGGAAATTTTAACAGCATAATTGTGTATGTATGTTCTCATGTAACATGTTTCTGTAGTAATGATGGCCTTGAATTTACTAATGTGCTACACTTCTGATGTTCTGATATTGCTAACATTGCTATAATTCCCTGGTATGCATGCAGAATATATTTATCTGAGTCTACTAAATAATTTTTGTAAAATTTTCATTCATTTCAGCAATGACTTGTCAGAATACCCAAGAATTTTCACCAGACCAGTTCATAAGACATATATTTAAAAAGTGATTAATGGAAAATATGGAAATTGTGAACTTGACATTTTACAAAAGAGGACAATATGGAAAACTTTCAGTGAGAGTGAACATCACAAATCATATTATCAGAAATCAGACCTAATTCACTGGCAGAGAATTTATTTTGGAGAGAAGCCCTACAAATGTATAGCATATGACAAAAGTTTAAATGCAAAATCATACCTTATTTGCCATCAGAGTGTTCATATGAGAGAGAAACCATACCAATGTAAATGAGGCAAAGATTTTAATAAGAAATCACACCTTACTAAACACCAGAAAATTTATACTGGAGAGAAGCTCTCCAAATATACAACATGCAACAAACCATTTTATAAAATAACAAACCTTATTCACCATCAGAGAATTTATACTGGAGAGAAGTCATACAAATGTAAAGAATGTGGCAAAGATTTTAATGCTAGATCAAGTTTTGTTCACCACCAGAGAACTCATACTGAAGAGAAGCCTTATAAATGTATAGCATGCAAGAAAGATTTCAATGAAAAATCCTACCTGATTTGATATCACAGGATTCATACTGGAGAGAAGTCTTACAAATGTACAATATGCAACAAACATTTCTGTAAAAAAGTCAAACCTTATTTGCCATCAGATAATTCATACTGGACAGAAACTCTACCAGTGTAAAGAATGTGGCAAAAGTTTTTAATCAGAGACCATACCTTACTCAACACCAGAGAAGTCTTCATACTGGAGAGAAGCCACATGTGTGTAGAGAATGTGGCAAAGCTTTTATTGAAAAATCAAGCCTTATTTGCCACCAGATAATTCATACTGGAGAGAACCCCTATGAGTGTAAAGAATGTAGAAAAGCTTTTAATCAGAAATCACACCTTACTCAACACAAGAGAATTCACACTGGAGAGAAGCCATTCAAATGTAAAAAATGTGACAAAGCTTTTACTGCAAAACCAAATCTTATTCACCACCAGAAAATTCATACTGGAGAGAACCCCTATGAGTGTAAAGAATGTGGCAAAATTTTAATCAGAAATCACACCTTACTCAACACCAGAGAATTCACACTGGAGAGAAGCCATTCAAATGTAAACAATGTGGCAAAGCTTTTACTGCAAAACCAAGCCTTATTCACCACCAGAAAATTCATACTGAAGAGAGCCCTGTGAATGTAAAGAATGTGGCAAACTTTTAATCATAAATCAAGACTTATTTGCCAACAGAATTCACATAGGAAAGAAACCCTACCAATGTAAAGAAGGTGGCAAAGCTTTTAATCGGATGTCACACCTTACTCAACACCAGAGAATTCATACTGGAGAAAAACCATATGTGTGTAAAGAATGTGGCAAAGCTTTTATTGCAAAATCAAGCCTTATTTGCCACCAGATAATTCATACTAGAGAGAACCCCTGTGAATGTAAAGAATGTGGCAAAGCTTTTAATCAGAAATCACACATTATTCAACACAAGAGAATTCATACTGGAGAGAAGCCATTCAAATGTAAAGAATGGGGCAAAGATTTTATTGCAAAATCAAGTCTTATTCGCCACCAGATAATTCATACTGGAGAGAAGCCCTATGAGTGTAGGGAATGGGCAAAGATTTTAATCAGAAATCACACCTTACTCAACACCAGAGAATTCACACTGGAGAGAAGCCATTAAAAAGTAAAGACTGTGGCAAAGCTTTTACTGCAAAACCAAGCCTTATTCACCACCAGAAAATTCATACTGAAGAAAGCCCTGTGAATGTAAAGAATGAGGCAAAGATTTAATCATAAATCAAGACTTATTTGCCATCAGAATTCACACGGGAGAGAAACCCTACCAATGTAAACAATGTGGCAAATCTTTTAATCAGATGACACACCTTACTCAACACCAGAGAATTCATACTGGAGAAAAGCCCTATGAATGTAAAGAATATGGCAAGGCTTTTAATCATAAATCAAACCTTATTTGACATCAGAATTCACACAGGAGAGAAACCCTACCAATGTAAAGAATGTGGCAAAGCTCTTAAACAGAGGTCACACATTACTCAACACCAGAGAATACATACTGGACAGAAACCCTACAAATGTACAACATATAACAATTCTTTTTATAAAATATCAAACCTTATTTACCACAGAGGATTCATACTGGAGAGAAACCCTACAAATGTACAATATGCAACAAACATTTCTGTAAAAATCAAACCTTATTTGCCATCAGACAATTCATACTGGACAGAAGCACTACCAATGTACAGAATGTGGCAAAACTTTTAATCAGGGACCATACCTTACTCAACACCAGAAAATTCATACTGGAGAGAAGCCATATGTAGGTAAAGAATGTAGCAAAGTTTTTAATGCACAATCATGCCTTATCAAACACCATGAAATTCATAGTTGACAGAAACCCTACAAATGTACAGAATATGACAAAGCTTTTATTTGAACGTAAGTTATTCAACACCAGTAAGTTCATACTGGTGAGAAGTCTTAAGAATGTGCAGACTGTGGCATAATTTTTAATATAAAAAAGGATGCCAAATCTACCAGCAGGGAAGTCATACTGGAGAGAAGTCCTATAAATGCAAAAACGTAACAAAGCTTTTAATGAAAATGTGTGAATTTCTCACTAGCAGAGAAATAATACTGGAAAGAGTCTTACAAATTAAAAGAATGTGGCAAATATCTATTTGTTAAAAATTAGTTTTGTTTCTAATTATTTATAAGTGACAGTAGAATGCATTTAGACAAATTGTACAGAACAGGAGCATCAATTATCCTTGCATAGTTTAAAAATGTTGCAGACACAAAGGGAGTGTAATAGTGCATGCAAATAGGGTAAAAATGTTCAAATCATTTCACTGTCCATCCTCTCCCTACACTGATTTCTTATTCCTCACTCCCTTATGCACAGTCAGAGAACTTTATACCCCCACACTATGGATCAGAATTTGCCTATCAGAGAAAATATTTGACCTTTTTATAGGTTTTGCTCATTTTACTTATTGTGGTATTTCTCTAGCTCCATCCATTTTATAGCAAATGCCAGAATTTCAATTTTCTTTAAGTTTGAATAATATTCCTTTGCATAAACTAAATTTTCTTCATCCATGCATCTGTTGAACGGTATCTAGGTTAGCTATTGTAAACTGAGCTGTTATAACGATTGATGTGGTTCAGTCACTGTAGTATGCTGGTTTTAAGTTGTTTGAGAGTAAACTAAGGAGTGTGATAACTAGGTCAAATCGTGGTTTCATTCAGAATTTTCTAAGAAATTTCAGTAAAATTTAGAGAATGGTTAAATCAATTTGCAGTCCCACCAACAATGTATGAGTGTCCTTTTTCCCTGCATCCTCACCAAAATTATTGTTGCTTTTATTCTTGACAATTCTCATTTAAAGTAGAATATAATCTTTGAATAGTTTTGAGCTGTAATTTATCCAATTGCTAAAGATGATGAGAAAACATTTTTTTCATATTAGTTGATCATTTGTATTTTTTTTCTGTGAAATGTTGATTCAATTCATTATCCATTTATTGATTGAGTTATTTGTTTTTTTAATGTTAAGTGTTTGGGTTCTTTATATATGTGGTAGATTACTGCTTTATCTAAGGTTTATATGCTAAAGATTTTCTCTCATTGTATAGGTCATCTGTTCATGTTATTTTTTCCCTTACTGAGATTTTTATTTTGAGTCCATCTATTTATTGTTTCTTGATTCTTACAAGTTTTGTTAATGAGGTCAGTTTCTAAGCTGACATGGTGTAGATTTGGTCCAACTTTTTCTTCTATTAAGTGCAGGTCTCTGTTGTAATGTCTACATCTTCAATCACCTTTGAGTTGATTTTTCCTCAGGGTTAGAGATAGGGGTTTGATTTCATTTTGCTATGTATGAATTTCCATTTTTTCCAGCATCATTTGCTTAATAGACTCTTTTTTCAATGTGTTTTTGGTGCCCTTGTTTAGTATGAAATGAACCTATTTATTTAGGTTTGTCTCTGTGTCTTATGTACCATTGTACTACATGTCTGTTCTGGTGCGAATACCATGCCATTTTAGTTCCCATTACTCTGTAGATATGCATTGTGAGCCATCCTGCTTCATTCTTCTTGGTAAGAATTACCTTGGCTATTCTGGATCTCTTGTTTTCCAAATGAATTACATGATTGCTTTTTGTAGTTCTGTGAAGAATGTCATTTGGATTTTAGTAGGAATTGCATTAAATCCATAACAGTTTTAGTAATATGACCATTTTGACAATATTAATTCTGCCTATCCAAGTGCATGAGAGATCTTTTCATTTTCTAAGGACTACCTCAATTTTCTTATTTAGAATTCTGAATTATCCCTTGTAGAGGTCTTTCCCCTCTTTTATTAGGTTGATTCTCAATATTTAATTTTTTTGCAACTATTGTGAATGTTGTTTAACATTCTGATGTACAGAAATGCACTTATGAGTATTGATTTTATATCCTGCTATTTCTTTCTTAATTTCTTTATTAGGTGTAGAAGTTTTCTCATGGAGTTTTTATGTCTTTTGAATGTAGAAACATGTGTTTGGCAAATAGTGATATGCTGAATTTTTATTTACTATTCATGTCTTTTTAATTTTTTTGATCTGTCCAATTGCTCTGGCTTGAGTTTCAAGGACTATGTCAAATAGAAGTATTAAATAAGGGCATTTATATCTTCTTCCAGTTTATATGGGTAAGTCTTCATTTTTTGTGTGTCTAGAATGCTGTTATTCTTTGCTTTAGCATAGATGGCTTTTATCCTGTTGAGGTATGTTTGTATGATCCCTAGATTTTCTAGTGTTTTAAACAGAAATGGATGCTTTTTTTTTGTCAAATGAATTATCTCTATGTATTGATATGACCACATATTTCTCTTCTTTACATCTATTGATGTGATGAATTATGTTTACTTTTATCCATATGATGAGCTAACCTTGCATCTCTGGGATAAACCCCATAGAATTGTGGTGCACCATCTTTTTCATTATTTTTTTTTTATTTTCACAGACTGCATTTTAATTCAGTGTACAAAAATGGGGTACATCTTTTCATTCCTATGATAGTTCATGATGTATATTCATACCATTCATGTAATCATATGTGTACATAGGGTTTTGATGTCTGTCTCATTCCACAATTTTTCATACACCCCTCCTCCCTCTTATTTTTCTTGATATAATCTAAAGTTCCTCCATTCTTCTTTCAGTCCCCAGTCCTACACCAACTTTATATATCATTGTCCACTTATCATGGAATACATTTTGGCCTTTTGTTTTTGGAATTGGCTTATTTCACTTAGTATGATATCATTCAATTTCATCCATTTATCTGCAAATGTCATTATTTTATTCTTATTTATGACTGAATAACATTTTATTGTGTATATATACCACAGTTTCTTTATCCATTCATCTGTCGAAAGGTATCTAGGTTGGTTCCACAATCAACTTCACTAGTTATTACAGAAATGCAAATTAATACAACTCTAATATTACATCTTACTCCAATTTTAATGGATATTATCAAGAACAAGAGCAATAATAGATGTTGGCATGGATGTGGGAAAATAGACACACTTCTACATTGCTGGTGGAGTTGCAAATTGGTGCAGCCAGCCTGGAAAGCAGTGTGTAGAATCCTTAGAAAACTTGAAATGCACCCACCCTTTGACCCACTTATACCACTCCTTGGATTATACACAAAGAACTTAAAATTAGCATAGTAGAGTAACACAGCCAAATCATTGTTTATAGCAGCACCGTCTTTTTAATATGTTTTTGTTATTTGACAGAATTTTATTAAGAATTTTTGGGACTAGTTCATCAGGGATATTGATCTGAAGTTTTCATTCCTTGATGTGTCTTTGTATGTTTTTTTTTGTATTAGCATGATACTAGTCTCATAGAATAAATTAGGAAGGGTTCTACTCTATTTCATGGTATAATTTGAGGAGTATTGGCATTAATTCTTGTTTGAAGGCCTTGTGGAACTCAACTGAGAATTGGTCTCTGGTACCTGGCTTCTCTTGCTTTGTAGACTTTTTATAGTGTCTTCAATTTTATTTCTTATAATTGGTCCATTTACTTTGTGCATATTTTCTTGATTCAGTTTGGGTAGTTTATTTGTCTTTTGAAATTTGTCAACATCTTCAAGATTTTCTATTTCATTAAAGTATAAATTTTCAAAATAATTTCTTATTTTCTTCTGTTTTTAAATAGTGTCCATCATGACATTTTCTTATTCATCAAGAACTTTAGTAATTTGGGTTTTCTCTTTTTAATTTCAATAGACTAACTAAGGGTTTATCAATTTAATTTATTTTCTAAAACAGCCAAATTTCAATTTTCTTATTGCTTTAAATTGTTTCCCTTGTTTCAATTTCTTTGATTTCAAATCTAGTTTTAATTGTTTCCTGTCTTTTAATAGTTTTAGTGTTGATTTGGTCTTTTTTTTCTAGGACTTTGAGATATAAATTTAGGATATTTGTTTGTTGGCCTTTAATTCTTTTAATGAATGAGCTCAATGAAATGAACTTTTCTTTTAATACTTTCTTCATAGTGTCCCAGATAATTTGACATGTTCTATAGGTGTTGTTACTTACATCTAAGCACATTTTTTATTCCCCCAATCTCTAATACTGTTCATTTGTCATTCAGTAGCATGTTATTTAGTCTTGAGGTGTTGGACTACCCTTTATTTTTATTTTATAATTCATTTCTAGTTTTATTCTATTATGATCTGATAGAATACAGGGTAGTATTTCTCTTTTTTGTTTTGGCTAATTGTGTCTTTGTGGCATAATATATGGTTTGTTTTAGAAAAGGACTTATGTACAGTTGAGAAGGTTGAGCAGATAGTGCATTTGCTCAATGATGGATGAAATACTCTATATATGTCTTTTAAGTCTAAATTATTGATTGCATTTTTTAATACTATAGTTTCTTTGCTTAGTTTTCGTTTGGAAGATCTATCCAGTGGAGTTAAAGGTGTGTTAAAGTAAACCAGTACTACTTTTTTGTAGTATATTTGATTCTTGATGTTGAAAAGGGTTTGTTCAATGTAGGTCAATGCTTCTTTTTGGGGGACATATATATTTATGATTGTTATGTCTCGTTAATGTATGATTTCCTTAACAGTATGAATGTTCATCTTTATCCCTTTTAACTTTGACTTGAAGTTCACTTTGTCTTATATGAGGGTGGAAACTCCAACTTCTTTATGAAGTACATGTAAATGATATGTTTTTTTCCCAAAACTTCACCTTCAGTCTTTGAGTGTCTTTGGGTGTTGCATTGAAAAAACTTGCTGAAATTCAAATTGGCTTTCCCCTATATGTAATTTGATTTCTTTCTCTCACAATTTTCAAAGTTCTATCTTTATTCTTTATGTCAGTCATTCTTATAATGTATGTTGGTTATGTTCTGTTGTAATTTTATACACTTGTGGTTCTGTAAGTCTGTTGAATTTGATTTCCCATACCATTCTTTAGATTTGTAAAATTGTCTATTAGGTCATTGAAAACATTGTGCATTCCTTAGGTTTTTATATCCAGGTCTTTTTCTATTCTGATAAATCTTAAATTTGCTCTTTTTATGTTATCCTATATTTCTTGTAAGTTCTATTCATGGTTTTTCACATCTTCTCTGTGTGGTTCACTTTGTTTTCAAGAGTGTAAATTTTGTCTTTGACAGAGGTTCTGTCTTCCAAGTGGTCTAGTTCGTTGGTGATGCTTTCTG
Source organism: Sciurus carolinensis (assembly GCF_902686445.1). Classification (NCBI taxonomy): domain Eukaryota; kingdom Metazoa; phylum Chordata; class Mammalia; order Rodentia; family Sciuridae; genus Sciurus; species Sciurus carolinensis. The sequence goes on from NW_025920132.1 coordinate 770,565, forward strand.
TTGAGTTTGTGAATTGGTTTATTGATTCCTCCATTTCACAAATTTCTACTTGGTATTTTTTCACAATTTCTAACTTTTTATTGAAGTGATCTTTCATTTTCTGTATTTTTTCTTGGATTTCACTCCTTATACTATACTTCACATCACAGGGCAGTTCAACTATATACTTTCTAAACCCCTTTTCTGGCATTTCTTCTAATGTGTTGTTAATTGGTTCAACATATATTGTACAGTCTGCTGATTCAGTTGACTGTCCTATGCTTTTCACAGAATCTTACTGTGCATAGTGAATGCCTCAGTGACCAAGATTATTAAAAGAACTGCATATTTTCTTAGACATTATCAAGAGGTATGTGAAATTCTGTCTCACAGACTGTGTTAGAACAGGTCATGGGCACTGCCTGGCAGTATGTGGATGAGTAAGTTTGAGTCTACATCATTCACTGATGCAGTTGGAGTGATTGAGGTCTTTACTATCTTCCCTTGGTGTCTGCAGGTAGCTGATGCTATGCTGCTACTGAAGGTGTGTGTCATGTAAGGAAAAGTTGATGTTCAAAATGAACAGTCATAGAAGGGTGGGCTCTTAGAATAACTTAATTCCATTTTAGTTGACAATGTAGTGTTCAGTGACAACAATTTAATAATCTGTGTACAAATATTTTATTTGAATTAAAATACCACTTCATTTTACATGCACAGATCTAGTGACAATAAGAAATTTTAGGGCTGAGGAGATAGCTCAGCTGGTAGAGTGCTTTCCTCACAAGCACAAGGCCCTGAGTTTGTTCCCCAGTACTGCAAAAAAAGAAAAAGGAATTTTAAAATAAATATTAGCCTATTATATATCTTAAGTAATTTTCACTTAATTACAACTAAATGCTTCAATTAAACTCTTATAATTTCAGTAGAGTTTTAATGAACAATAAATTCTGAAGTTGCCAATCCTGGAATTTGTTAGTTGAATCATAACCTTTGTTCTAAATTCTTAAATTTGTGTCCATATAATGTTTTGAAATGGCAACAGTCATAAGCAAGAGACATTTTAATGTATGTATTATGTACTATACAATAATTTTTCTTTATGGCTTTTTTATCTGTCTATATCCATTGCATTCCTGGGTTAGTTGTACTAAGTGTAATTCCTGGAGACAAAGAAATAACCCAGGAACTTAACAACTGTGATTGTCCATAGTAAGCAGTGAATATTTATCAGATGGGTAGATAAGTATTTCTTGAATTAATAAATAAGTATCTGAGATATTATATGGTTTTTGGAAAAGCGATATTCGATAAAATACACCAAACTGAAAGCTTCAGTCTCAGTCCTTACATAGTGGCTCTGTGACCTTGGGAAAGTCATATAACTATCCTCAACAAAGCTGAGATAATGGCATACCTTAGATGAAGGCAGTCATAACTGCCCTCCTAAGTTCTTGGATATATGAGTGTAAGTATTTATTTGTTGAATAAAATCAGAGGTGGGAAAATATACTTTAAAGTAAACATAGAGTAATATTATTAATTCCATGCCCCCTTCTGCTGATTATACTCTATTAGACACATAAACATACATTACTATTTATCAACACCTGCTCCTTATATGTTTCAGAGCTTTATTATTATGTGGTTTTTGCAAAATGAATTTTCATCCTTTGCATAGTGCTGCCTAGCTCTGGAGAGTGTTAGGAACTTTGTCCCATTCACCCTCCCCTGCACTTCTTCCACAGTGACAATGTACGTGGGAGACTCACACCATTCTAATATTGCTTGGGTAATTAGGGAGGCATCACAACTCTGCATCTCATGTGCAGTTTTTTACCCAGTAAAATATAAAAGAGTTTTATCACCTTATCTTGGATTTTCAGCAACACATACAGGTCATTTTAACATTTGTTCACTCACTCATCACTCATTTAAGGAGTAGCTTATTATGCTTACATAATCTATGAAACTTAACTCTTAAAGTTCCAAATTTCCTTAAACGCAAATATGTTTTGATCTTGGCTAGGAACATGTTGTAACAGGATTTGGATAGACTTTACAAGTTTATGTATTTGGATTCATACCTAGGCATAACCCTTAAGCACAAATTCTGATAATGCTTCAGGATGCCTGTCACATCTAAGGAAGAGTCAAGAATCATTGTGATTCAGTCTGCACTGGCACTTAGAAGACTTCATCAGAGTGATCTGGTCTTATCTCTCCTTATCCCAGGAGTTTGGGGAAAAATATTGGCCACCAAATTTATTCTCATACATAAAGAAGGTGAGGAGAGGCTGTTCTCTCATTCC
>NW_025920132.1:1143156-1226988 GCF_902686445.1 Sciurus carolinensis
TGGTACTATGACCATTTTGACAATATTAATTCTGCCTATCCAACAACATGGGAGTTCTTTCCATTTTCTAAGGTCTTCCTCAATTTCTTTCATCAATGTTTTGTAATTTTCATTGTAGAGATCTTTTATCTCTTTGCTTAGATTGATTCCCAAGTATTTTATTGTTTTGAGGCTATTGAAAATGGGGTTGTTTTCCTCATTACCCTTTCAAATGTTTCATTGCTTGTATATAAAAATGCTTTAGACTTATGCATGTTGATTTTATAGCCTGTTCTTATCCTGAATTTATTGATGAGGTCTAGAAGTTTTCTGGATCCTCTAAATATAGAATCATGTCATCAGCAAATAGTGACAGCTTAAGTTCCTCTTTTCCTATTCATATTCCTTTAATTTCTTTGGTTTGTCTAATTGCTGTGGTTAGTATTCGGAGAACAATGTTGAATAGAAATGGTGGAAGAGGACGTCCTGTCTTGTTTCCATTTTTGAAAGGGAATGGTTTCAGTTTTTCTCCATTAAGAATGATGTTGGCCATGGGCTTAGCATCAATAGCTTTTACAATGTTCAGGTATGTTCCTACTATCCCTCTTTTTCTAGTGTTTTGAGCAATGAAGGGGTATTGTTATTTTGTCGAAAGCATTTTCTGTGTAAATTGAAATAACCATATGATTCCTTATCCTTAAGTCTATTGACATGAGGGATTATGTTATTTGATTTACAGTGTTAAACCATCCTTGCGTTCTGGAGGATGAACCCACTTGATCGTGGTGAAAAATTTTCTTAATATGTTTTTGGATACGGTTGCCAGCATTTGTTTAAGGATCTTTGCATGGTAATTCATCAAGGATATTGGTCTAAATTGTTCCTTCCATGATGTTTCTTTGCCTGGTTTTGGTATGAGTGTGATATTAATTTATAGAATGAGTTCAGAAGGTACCCTCCTTTTCTATTTCTGAGAATACTTTGAGAAGTATTAGAATGAGTTCTTCTTTGAAGGTCTTGTAGCACTCGACTGAGAATCCATCTAAACCTGGACTTTTCTTGGATGGCATATATTTAATGACTTCTACTTCATTGCTTGATATTGATCTTTTTAAATTGTCTATGTCCTCATTGTTCAGCTTGGGAGTAGCATATGTCTCTAGAAATTTGTCAATGTCTTCCATAGGCTCTATTTTGTGGGAATACAGAATTTTGAAGTAGCATCTCATTATGTTATGTATCTCAGTGGTGTCTGTCATGATTTTCTTTTTTAATCACTAATTTTAGTAATTTGAGGTTTCTCCTCTTCTCTTTGTTAGTATGGCTAAGGTTTTGTCAATTTGTTTACTTTTTCAAAGAACCAAATTTTTGTTTTGTCAATTTTTTGAATGTTTCTTTTGTTTCAATTTCATTCATTTCAGCTCTGATTTTCATTATTTTCTGTCTTCTACTAATTTGATGTTATTCTGTTCTTCTTTTTCTAGGGCTTTGAGCTGTAATGTCAGGTCATTTAGTTGTTGAATTTTCATTCTTTCTTGAATGTGCTCAACACAATGAATTTTCACCTTAATATCAATTTCATAGTGTCCCCAGAGATTTTGATATGGTGTATCATCATTCTCATTGATCTCTAAGAATTTTTCATGTCCACACTGATGTTTTCTGTTATCCATGTTTCATTCAATAGCATATTATTTAGTCTCCAGGTATGAGAGTAATTTCTGTTTTTTATTCTGTAATTGATTTCTACTCTCAGTCCATTATGATCTGATAGAAACCAAGTCAGTATCTCTATTTTTTTGCATTTCCTAGGGCTGCTTTGTGGCATAACATATGGTCTATTTTTGAGAAGGTTCCATGTGCTGCTGAGAAGAAAGTGAATTCTCTCATTGATGGATAAAATATTCTGCATATGTCTATTAAGTCTAGGTTATTGATTGTGTTATTGAGTTCTATGGTTTCTTTGTTTGGTTTTGTTTGGAATATCTATCCAATGGTAACAGTGGTGTGTTAAATTCACCCAGAATTACTTTGCTGTGGTCAATTGCATTCCTGAAATTGAAAAGGATTTGTTTGATGTACAGGGATGCACCATTGTTTGGGGCATAAGTATTTAAGATTGTTATGTCTTCCTCATGTATGGTTCCCTTAAGCAGTATGAAATGTCCTTCTTTTGCCATTCTGACTATCTTCGGAATGAAGTCCACTTTATCTGATATAAGGATGGAAACCCCCACTTGTTTACTAAATCCATGTGCATGGTAGGTTTTTTCCCATCCTTTCACCTTTAGTATGATCGCCCACCGCCCGCGGGGACATCACAATGCGTACGCTCTTCCTGATCACAGGAACCAAAAGAAAAAGGGCTTTATTCCACAAGTCTCTGACTTATATTGAGAACATCAGCCTATCAGAGAGTAGACTACCGGGAAAGTCAGCCTATCAAGAAACAGTCTCCAGGCAGATACTAGGATCGCCTCATGTACAACAGCCAACCAAAGTTACTTCCTGAAACTTGTTTATGATTGCAGCTATGTCTGGCAAGCTGCCAGGCGCCATCTTAGAGATCAGGCCACGGTGTGGCTCTGGGGCCCTCAGAGCCTGCCCCTGACATCTCCCCCTTATTCTTTAAATAAAGAAAAGATGACTTGGGACCATGCCTGTCTTAGGTTGTCCATGGCAAATTACATCCTTACCCATCATTGGAATTCTGACCTCCAGGCGTCAGAACCCTGTCTTAGGTTGGTATGCATTTCCACGGATCTTACCTGTCTTTGACTACTGGTCCAGCATGCTTAGCCATACTTGGGGGGATGTGCCTGTCTCAATGGCTGTCAAAGTCTGTACTATAGCCCGTCGATGACATTGGGCATCTTGGCGAGCTCTGATTTGGCTGCATATAACATAGGCTATCCCTAAGCAGATAATAATCAGAACAGCCACTGTTCCAGCCCACTGTTTTGTCAATCCCAGGGCTTTAGATAACAAAGAGAACATCTCGGATACTGATGCAACTTGAACCCTGGTGGCATTGACTCTGAGTATTTCAGCTCGTAGCTGACTGGTTAAATTATCAAACGTAGATGACCAATTGCCAGTAAGGTAGACAGAGAGATTTTTGGATAACATATCCGCAGAGCTAAGGTTATTATAAGCAATAGGAGTGACACACACTACTCTTAAAGCATAAACACATCCCAGTCCCAAAAGTTCTTGCAAGATATCCACTTGTTCTTGTAGTAAGTCCACTCTTTGATTTACAAGGAGTATGCCTGCTGTTAGATGTTGGTTTAGGGTCTCTTCAGTCTTTAAGGGGGCAGCTGTATTTTCGGCCAAGTGATTGTTGTTGCTGTCTGTATGGTTGTGTCAATGCTGCTGCTGCAGAGGCTGCAATGACAGTGATCTCAGCTGCTGTGATGCCAAAATCTCTTCTGTTTCTTGGTAATAGCACTGGCAGTTCTGTATCTGTAACAGAGAATTGGACTGGTAGGAAGGTAGGAATACGCATTAAGACTGCCCGTAAGAACCTGGAAGCATTCCAACATTGAGACAGATAGCACAAAACTACAGTAAAATTGAGAGAAACATCTTTTTTGTTTGTTAGCAGAAACATAAAAGGGGGGAAAAACACAAACTGGCGTAGGTGGAAACATAATATTTCTGGTACAGTGGGCGCTCGATGCAGCGCCAGAGAATTTAGAGCTCCTCCATTTAGAGGAACTCCAAGTACATAGCCTAAATGATCCTCCTAAGAGAGCAAAAAAAGGTTGTAAGTTAGTATATCCTGAGGTTGAAGTGAAGAGTAGCCAGCTGTCAAAATGATTGACACGTCTCATGCCTAAATGAACATCATTATTTGTAAAATTATCATTAGCACTGAGAGAGGTAAATTGGGAGTGAAGAAAAACCCTTGTCGAACAGGAGAAGCTGGTCCAGCATGTTGACAGCCTGTCCATATGGGAGGTATGCTATATTTAGGGTTACATGGGTGGAAAATTCTAGGGGTATAGAATTTTGATCCTGTAGCATTACATTTGTGAGGCATTAATCCTGAAATCAAAACAGCATCTCCTGTTAAATTTTCATGAATTCTGAAATGATAGAATCATTAGATTTCTGTTGCAGTGAAAGCTTCCCTACAGCTAAAACATTTGGGGATTCTAAAGCATTATAAAATAGGCCTTGAACTTGATGTTGAAGAACTATACAAGGGTTAGAAATATTTGCACTAGTATTAGTAGGTATATCAAAGCATAGCGTTCCAGGGAGAACTACAGAGGAAACATTGTATCGTATAATTTCTGGGTCATATAGTGTAGTAGGCAATCCCATAGAAGCATTAGTGCTAAATATGGGAGGGAGTAAGGAGGAGGTATTAGTTAAAGGCAAAGGATATGGCCAAGCTCTAACTATTGCCCATAAGTTCCAAGTCTGGCTGTCCAGTTGTGTCCTTGTTGTTGTTGGAAGGCTCACAATCGTGAGGAGGAGTAGGATCACTCTCATGTTGTATTGTTCTGGTCAGTCTCTCAGAAATCCAGACCGGAGTTTGTTGACCCTGTGGAAAGACACAAACAGATCCTCGGACCCAATGTAAGATGGGATCCGGACCTTTCCATGCTCCAGTTAACACGTCCTTCCATCACACCCAATGCTGTAGAGTGGGGCTGGGCGAGGTGTGACGGTCGGCAGCTGAGCGCCCATCATTGTCAAGAGTTAAAAAATTTAGAATAAAAAGAGCTAGATTTAATTTATCTTTGGGGGATCTAAAGGAGACCCCTATTCCCCCTTTTTGTTTTATTAAACAATTTTTTAGGGTAAGGTGGGTTCTTTCTACAATACCTTGACCTTGTGGATTATAAGGAATTCCGGTAATTAATTGTATATTGAATGTGTCTGCAAACTGTTTGAAACTTTTAGATGTATAGGCAGGTCCATTGTCTGTCTTAATTATTTTTGGAATGCCCCAACAGGCAAAGGCTTGTAAACAATGTTGAATGACATTGGAAACCTTTTCTCCAGATAATGCAGAAGCCATAATAACTCCTGAACTGGTATCAGTAGACACATGTACATATCTGAGATTACCAAATTCTGATATATGAGTTACATCCATTTGCCATATATGATTTGGCAAAAGACCTCGGGGATTAACTCCAATTGACTGTACCGGGATAAGGGGTGCACAGTGTTGACAGTTTTTGACTATCTGTCGAGCAAGGTGTTTTGGGATTTGAAATTTTCTTACTAAGGTAGTAGAATTAACATGAAATTTGTCATGGAAAAGTTTTGATTGTTCTTCCATAGAAAACACAAAGGAAGATCTAGTAGCCAAATCTACAATAGTATTTCCTTTAGTTAAAGGTCCTGGCAAATTAGTGTAGGCCCTGATATGTCCCACATAGAAAGGTTCGCAACATTGAAAGATTAGTTTTTGTAGACTAGAAAAATAAGGAGCAATAGTAGAATGTGGAGAGATATAAGGTACTGTTTCCAAAACAGATAAAGAGTTGACAATGTAATGGCTGTCCGTTAATAGGTTAAAAGGCACATTATTTAATAATTTGAAAGCCACAGTTACTGCAGCCAACTCGGTAACTTGAGTGGAGTGGGGTTGAAATAATGAGAGTATAGACTTTGTCATTGATGAGAACAGCCCCAACTCCATTTTTAGATCCATCAGTGAAAATGGTTGTACAATTTTTTATAGGATTAGATCTAGTGACTTTAGGGAAAATGATGGGAGTATTTTACAGAATTGGATCCAAGGATGTTTGGGGTAATGATTATCAAAAGTTGCAGTAGTGGTACAGTAGAGTACAGTCCAATCTGAATCATTATTTATTAGTCATGATAGTTGATTGACAGTATATGGAGTAATAATGGTTGTTGGTTGTACACCAAAGGTGGTGATACATGTTTCTATGCCTTTGAGTACTAGCTGAGCCATAGCGGTAGGATAGGACTGTAACATTTTTGTAGGAGAACTAGAGAGATGAATGCTTTGTAGTGGACCACCTTGCCATAAAACACCTGAGGGGCTACGACTCTCAGGAAGGATAATCAACATTAATGGCTGTGACGGATCACAGTGAACTATCTGACAAGATTGTAACCGTTCTTGAACCAATTGTATAGCCCTTTTTGCTTCAGGGGTTAGACTTCTACTAGAATTTAAATCAGGGTCACCTTTAAGGATGTCAAATAAAGGCTTTAACTCTCCTGTAGATAATTTTAAATAAGGTCTGATCCAATTGACATCTCCTAATAATTTTTGATAATCATTTAGGGTTTTTAATTGATCTGTTCTGATAGTAAGCTTTAAAGATTGGACTGTAGTAGCAGACAGTTTTGTTCCTAGATAATGTTGTAGTTCTCCTGTTTGTAATTTTTCTGGTGCTATGGTTAATCCCCAAAAACTTAATTTTTCAGTTATGAACTGTAATGCCTGTGTTAGAATGTTTTTATCTTTATGACATATTAATATGTCATCCATATAATGATAGATAAGCAATTCCTGAAAGTTATTTTGAGTGTTTTTTAAAACTTTATCTACATATATTTGGCACATTGTAGGGCTATTGGCCATGCCCTGAGGCAACACTATCCATTCATATCTTTGATCGGGTTGGGAATGATTTATGGCAGGCAGAGTGAAAGCAAATCTCCAACAATCCTTTTTATGGAGGGGAATGGAGAAAAAACAGTCCTTTAAGTCTAATATAATGGTGGGCCAGTGTTTAGGTAAAGCTGAGACTAATGGTAACCCACATTGGATAGGTCCCATAGGATACATTTGATTATTAATGGCCCGAAGATCATGTAATAACCTCCATTTTCCTGATTTTTTCTTAATGACAAACATTGGAGTATTCCAGGGAGAGGTAGAGGGTTGCAGGTGACCCACATTAAGTTGCTTCCGTACTAATTCATGAGCAGCCTCTAGTTTTTCCTTAGTGAGGGGCCACTGTGGTACCCAACAAGGCTTATCATCTTTCCATACTAATGGGATGGTGTTATCTACAGTGGCCCCTAGGAAAAACCCAATCCTGAAGTATCATTTTTTGGAGCAGGTAGAGGGACAGGTTGGACCATACCTTGTTGTAGTTTTCCTAAACCTGTGTTTTCTTTATACCCCATTTTTTGTAACATATCTTTTACTGGAGTTCCTTGATAGATTATATCAGTAGTAAGTTTCATGTCCATTTGTTGTAAAACATCTCTACCTCATAAGGAAATAGGCAAGTTACGCACATATGGTTGGAAAACTCCAGAATGTCCTTCCTCATCTTTCCAAGGCAGAGTAGATGCACTTTGAGAGGGACTGTGAGCTATTCCCAGTCCCCTAAGAGTCTGATTTGCAGTAACAAGTGGCCAGTGTTTGGGCCAATCAAGAGTACTGATGATACTTTTATCAGCCCCTGTATCTAAAATTCCTAACATTTGAACCCCACCTACCTTAAGTTTTAACAGTGGTCTTTCACCTAAACCCAGGGTAAGGCAGTTCATAGGGTCTCCAGTGGATCCAAATCCTTGTTTATCTCTTATTATATCTTCACTAGGCCAGAGAGAATGCTGACTAGGTAAAATGAGCATTTGAGCAATATGATCACCTGGAGAGATAACTGTAACACCTTTTGGGAAAGACACTAAGATTTTTACCTTGCCCTCACAGTCAGAGTCTATTACTCCAGGATGTACTATTAACCCCTTTAGAGCGGTGGAGCTTCTGCCTAATAATAACCCTACGCTATCTTTTGGTATGATCCCATCCCAGTCTGAATCTACTGTTTGTACTCCCATCTCTGGGGTTAAGACCAATCTGGTGGTGGCACGGATGTCAAATCCTGCGCTTCCTGTTGTTGCTCTGCGCACCTCCCATTCTCTGTTGGGGGATACCATTGTCGAGGTACCTGCTGAATGACCCCGTATATTTGTTGTGGGCCCCGGGGTGGGCCCAGTCTCCCATTTTTTTGAAGTCGAGGATTAGGGCCTAAGAAATTTTCCTCTTCGTCTTTCATAGATTGACAGACACTACTCCAATGATTGTCCTTTTTACAACGGGGACATAAGCCAGGTCCGGTGTTAGGTTGTGGAGCTTTATTAGGACAATTTGCTTGCATGTGTCCCATTTGGCCACAGGCAAAGCAAGAACCCATTGGTCCTTTGCTTCTCTTATGAGGATGGGGTGGATTAGACTGGGCCTGAGAAATGGCTGCCACTAGTACTTGACTTTGTCTTTCTATGGCAGCGGCAAACATATTGCCCTGACCAGTAGCATCATTAATATCCCTGAACACATTTAGGTATGTTGAAAGATCTTTACTTTTCCATGGCCTTATAGCCTCTTTGCACCATTTGTTGACTTGTTCATATGCCAATTGTTTTAAAAGAGGCATAGCTTGATCTGCATCTCCAAAGATGCGAGAGGCTGTTTGAATCAATCTATCCACAAAATCTGCATAAGGTTCATTGTTGTCTTGAATGACTTTAGACAATTGACCCTGCAAGTCACCAGTGCCTTGTAATGTCTTCCACACCCTAGTAGCAGCAGTAGCCACTTGTGCATATGCTCCTGGATGATACTGTATTTGAGCTTGTAAATTATCATATGGACCTGTGCCCATGAGCATGTCTAAGTTCCATTGAGGATTGCCTGCAGCTTCATTATGCCTGGCAGTATCTGAAGATATCTCTTGCCAAGACGTCTTCCACATAAGATATTGCCCACTGGAATGAGTGGCTCTTGTCAAATTAATCCAGTCCTGGGTTGTCAAATATAAACTGGATATGGTTTCTACCAGGGCGATCGTAAAAGCAGCCTGTGGACCATATGTACTGACCACCTCTTTTAACTGTTTAACAAGTTTAAAATCTAATGCCTGATGATAACTTTGATTTTGAGGACCTTCAAAAACAGGATATGCTGCTGATCCCAAATGACTCCACTCCCTCCACGTTTTTTCATAAGGTGGCAGAGGAGGAGGAGGCTCAGGAGGCGCAGTAGGTGTCAGAGAGCATTCCTCCTTGAGCATCCATTTTTGAACATGTTGAGCTAGTTCCTCTCCTGAGAGTTCCCCTTCAGAGTTACTTCCTGATTCTTGTGTTTTTTGTGAACGGCATGAGCGTTCCTCTTTTATCTCCTCTAAAACTTGACTTCCCTCTGTAAGGGGCTCAACAAATTTGTCCTTATTTGTGTCTAGACACCCTCTCACTAAAGACCATATAGCCATAGTTCCAACAGGCAGTGGATCTTGTCGATCTGCCTTATGAAGATCCTCTCCAAGATGTTCCCACTGTGGAATATTTAATAATCCTTCATCTAAAAACCAAGGAGCTACCTTCTCTATTGTATCTAAGAATGTTTTAGCAGTTTTGGTTTTTAAAGGTGTACCATTGGCCTTAAGCAGTTCCCGTAAGGGTTGTTGCATACGAACTTTTGATATTTCAGACCCCATCTTGTACAATGGAAGCCGCGTTCCACATGCTTATCTAGTCCTTGAAATGCCTTTCACTTAGTTCACTGTTTTTGGACCGCTTTCCGCTTAGTCCACTGTTTTACTTTCCTTTTTGGACCGCTTTCCGCGTAGTCCGGATAGTCACGTACCGCGAACATTAAGGCTGCCTTTCACTTGTTTATTTTTGACCTTTTTATAACCAGTTTAAATTGTTAAAATTTTAGAATATCTTACGTTGTTTTCTTACTTATCCTTGTAAAGTTTTCATTCCCCGGTTTCGGCACCACTTATGATCGCCCACCGCCCGCGGGGACAATCACAATGCGTACGCTCTTCCTGATCACAGGAACCAAAAGAAAAAGGGCTTTATTCCACAAGTCTCTGACTTATATTGAGAACATCAGTCTATCAGAGAGTAGACTGCCAGGAAAGTCAGCCTATCAAGGAACAGTCTCCAGGCAGATACCAAGATCGCCTCATATACAACAGCCAACCAGAGTTACTTCCTGAAACTTGTTTACTAGTGCAGCTATGTCTGGCAAGCTGCCAGGCGCCATCTTAGAGATCAGGCCATGGTGTGGCTCTGGGGCCCTCAGAGCCCGCCCCTGACATCTAGTCAGTGGATGGCTTTTTCTATGAGATGAGTCTCCTCAGGCAGCATATTGTTGGGTCTTTCTTTTTAATCCACTCTGCCAGTCTATGTGTTTTGATTGATGAGTTTAGGCCATTAATGTTCAGGGTTATTATTGAGATACAATTTGCATTCCCAGTCATTTGGGATACTTTTGGTTTTTAACTTGGCTGGTTTCTCCTTTGAGTAGATTTTTCTCTAAGGTAGTTCTTCCCTTTGCTGACCTACTTTGTTTCTTTTCATTTCCTCCTCATGGAATATTTTGTTGAGAACTTTCTGTAGTGCAGGCTTTCTATTTGTAAATTCTTTTAACTTTTGTTTATCATGGAAGAATTTTATTTCATCTTCAAATCTTAAGGTTAGTTTAGCTGGGTATAGGATTCTTGGTTGGCAACCATGTTCTTTCAGAGCTTGAAATATGTTGTTCCAGTCCCTTCTAGCTTTTAGAGTCTGGGTTGAGAAGTTGGCTGCTATCCGTATTGGTTTCCTCCTATATGTAATCTGATGCTTTTCTCTCATGGCCTTCAAAATCCTATCTTAATTTTGAATGATAGGCATTTTCATTATAATATGCCTTGGTGTGAATCTGTTGTGATTTTGTGCATTTGGTGTTCTGTAAGCCTCTTGTATTTGATTTTCCATTTCATTCTTCAGGCTTGGAAAATTTTATGATATTATTTCATTGAATAGGTTGTTCATTCCTTTGGTTTGTATTTCTGTGCCTTCCTCTAACCCAATAATTCTTAAATTTGGTGTTTTTCCTGATGTCCCATAGTTCTTGGAGATCCTGTTCATGATTTCTTACCATCTTCTCCTTTTGGGCATCTTTATTTTCAACATTAAATATTTTGTCTTCATTGTCTGAAGTTCTGTCTTCCAAGTGGTCTAGTCTTTTGGTGATGCTTTCCATTGAGTTTTTTATTTGGTTTATTGTTTCCTTCATTTCAAGAATTTCCATTTTATTTTATTTTTTGAGAATCTCTATCTCTGTTGAAATGATCATTTGCTTCCTGCAGTTGTTCTTTCAACTGCTTATTGATATTATCATTCATTGCCTGCATTTGCTCTCTTCGATCTCTTGGATCTCTCTAGATGGACGTTTGAGATGGCTAGGATGAGATAATGTGGGACAACTTTCATTCTTTGCTTTATGAATTATCTTATCATGTATAATCTGAAATCCTTTTCTGACATTTCTTCTAACATACTGTCATTGGATTCTATTAATATAGAATCTAGATTTGTTTGGATCATTTTCTTCCCTTGTTTTTTTGTGTTGTTCATGCATCTTCCCCTCTAGCAGTGCAGATCTCAGGTATTGCAGATTCCCCCCCTATAGGTTTATAGTCACCCTATAGGTTTCCAAAACCTTTTCTTTAACAGGAGATCAGTATTAGCATTGCCCAATTCAGACACTATGCAATCCTAGACCAAATAGTTTCTACAAGTGCATTAACAATATTGTCATAATAAACAGAATGAGTTCAAATATTATCTTCAGTTTAATAAGCAGATTTTCAGTAAGGTCTGCATATTCTAATGGAGAACAGAGAGGATACAGAGGGATGTAGGTTGTAGCTGTTAATGGGATAAGAAAAGAATATACAGAAGTTCTATATAATAGAAAGTGTGAGAGTATAACCAAAAGAAGTTGGATGTTAGCATGCAAAAAGTGAGAAAGAGACTCTGAGGGAACAGGTAAACAAAAGGAAAAGAGAGTGAGAAAAGTAAAGAAATATAAACTTAAAATTTTTCAATAAGGAGAAAAAAGAAAATCTAAACTCTAAGAGTCATATAGTATTCAAACCTCCCTGTCTTCAGTAGCCTGATGTATGACAGGTGCCTTACAATGAGCTTCCAGTCTCCAGTAGGCATCTCAGGATGGGATTTGCCCCACATAAAGATGGAAGATACAGCTTCCAGGATTATCCAAGTTGGCTGCTCTGCCTTCCAAATGTGTTGGCAAATGGGGAGCTGCAGCTTGGAGTGTAAGTGTGGTAGGCTAGATGTCCTGGAGGTGGGGTGCAATTGGTCAGGCAAGGGTCCTTGAGGTGGGGTACAGTCGATCTTGTTGTGGGATCCTGGAGGCAGGGTGCAATCACTCGGTCTGGGATCCCAGTGATAGAGCACAGTCAGTTGGTCTATGGGTCCTGGTGGCAGGGAGCAGTCAGTCGATGTGAGGGTACAGGAGGCAGAGAGTGACTGGTCAGCCTGAGGGATCCTGGAGTTGTGGCTCAGTCAGTCTGGCCAGGGGTCCTATGGGGCCTGGCTGTTGTCTCAAAATGGCAGCAGCCACATGTAATCAAACCTGCAGGTACTGTCACAGTGAACTTCTGGGAACAGCATGCAGCTGGCACTCCACTGGCAGTCAGCGATCAGTTTGCCGACTGTTGTCAGATGATTGGGAGGTGAACCCCATGTGGTGGGTGATGGATAGGTATAAGGCAGAAAATGAACAGGCAAGAGGCAGGCAACTGGTGGACGATTGGTGCCTGACAGTGAGCAATCTGCACTCAAAAAAGGCATCAATATGTTGGCTGACTGCAGGTGATCACAGTAGACAAATGGGGTGACCAGCAGGGGATCAATAAGCAGCAAAAACTACCTCAACAGGAAATAGATATTCTCTGCTTGAAACTAGAGTTACAGAGTGACAAGGAATGCAACCTCCCTCTAGTCCACCATCTTGGATCTCTCTAGATGGACGTTTGAGATGGCTAGGATGAGATAACGTGGGACAACTTTAAGAAACCAATAGGAAAATGTGCTTGATAGAAAAGCATATCAGTCCCTGAGGGCAGTGTGTTGTTTGGGGGAGTGGGGAATGGAATGGAGGGGATGGGGATCACAGTCCTTTTTATGTTGCAGCATAGGCCAGACTTCTGTCCTTGGCCTACTTTTATCCATAGCCATAGTTCAACCTGACAACCATTTCCATTTTCAGCATCCCCAGTCAGTGCTTCTTTTCCAAGAGAGTTGCTCTTCTCTGGTGCTCTAAGTCAGTGAGAGTGTTGGCTGGAATTGTAAAATAATTTTATTCAGGCTTTGACACTAGTGTGTGATCTTGGGTAAGCTGGGCAATATCTCTGTGCCTTAGTTTCTTCAACTTTAAAATAGCACTACTGGTAGCATTAAATAAAAAGTCATGATGATTGGCCCAGACTGGCACACAGGAAGCCATCAATTCACATTAGCTGTTGTTACTATAATATTTCCAGCCTCATACTCAGTCAGTTTTCCTCTTCCTCATTTTCACTACTTGTTTATTACTCAAACTAAACTCAAATTCTTCTTAATCTTGCCTCTGAAATGTCTTAAAAATTGATTTCTATGTCCGCTCTTCCTTCCGTATTTGAAATAATGTAATAATTTTCTCCACTTTCTATTGAGTTATCCCTTCACGTGGATATCACTCTTGAAAGTATAATAACAAATTAAGGTGGAACTCTTCAAGGCCCACACCTCCTTTTAAGAATTCATTTATCAAGCATATCTTCCTGAATATGCTTTCCCTATCCAAACTAGGAAGATCTATTAAGTTCTACAATATGTTTTGCTCTCTATCAAAATCCTGTCCCTTCTCCCAGCTCAGCTCAGGGAGCACTTCTTCCTCAAAATCTGTCCAGTCCCTGGATGCAAATAACCACTCAGTCCTTGTGCAATTTATTTATTCTCCTGTTAATTCACATGTTGTCAAACTCTTACATTCCCTGCTTCAGAGCATTGCAGATATTTGCTGGCAAAGATTTGTCAAACTAAAAATTTCAGCACACAGTCTCAAATGCAAATGTAAACTAGCTCCACCAGTTTTCAACATGTATCTGTACCTACTGTGTGCATTTCAAATTTTATAAAAATTTATTTAAAATGTTGGAATGGAACAGACATGTAAGCTCAAAATGCCAAATTATCAAATTCAAAAGAGACATTTCACTTTATTTGTAAGCCTGGATCCTTGACACTCAACATTTAGCACAGTATCTTTGGCATCTCTCTCTTTATAAAATATACCTCAATTCAAAAGCCTACCTCTTCCAGAAAGTATAGTGCCTTTTCTCCTTATTTGGAATTCTTTAATGTCTGCTATAGCCCACTATAATATTTGTAGATGAGTGAACAAGTAATGTACATGAATGATTGTGTGCAGAAATTCCTCAGTTCTGTCAGTTGTCACACTCAGGGTTCCAGCCTACCTTTGCAAAGATCACAACAGGAAACCTACAAGCATCACTTAAAATTTGTTGTAGACCAAGTCAATTTATCCCTTTGCCAGTACATTAATAGCATATGTGGAAGAAGTTTGTTATTTTGAAAGGAGATTACTTTTATAAATTTAGTGGGGACATAATCTTAATCTGAATAGTGAAAATCCATCAATTGCAATGTCTAGTTTCAAATATTCTTTCTTGTATTATGTTTTTTGTTTATCATTTTAAAAAATTGCTCTGTTCAACTCTCCTTTTCATTGAAAGAGTAATAATATTTTAAAAGGTACAAAATTGTTTTCCCTTAGTTTCATGATACAACCACAAAAAAAGAGGACCCAAGGTCATATAACATCAGACTAGATTGTATTTTTTGGGGGGGCTGCCATTTGAATGTCATCAAGAGAAAATCCAGGACTATTTGGTAAAACTACAATTGAAACTCTCAAACAAGTAGTCTTTAAATGCAGTAATAAAGCCAGGTACAGTGAAATAGAGATGTAATCCTAGTAACTCAGGACTGGGACAAGAGGATGACAAGTTCAAGGCCAGTCTCAGCAACTTAAAAATATCCTGTCTCAAATTAAAAAGGGCTGCACATGCAGCTCAGTGATAGATCACGCCTGGGCCAATCACCAATATCACCCCTTATCACACACAGTGCAATTTATTCTGCAGATTTCTAAAGTAAACTAGAAACCACTGGCCTTCAGTGGTTAACAAAGTATCATCCCTGAACCAAGGACATTATTAGGCACTTGAATGAAATGTTTATGTAAGACCCTATCAAAGACCTAAGGACTCAGCAATCTGATTTAATGCAAAATCCAGGTGACTGGCTCCTAATTTTCAGAACCCCTGGGTACATACTTCCCAACACCCAGAGATCCTCATAATGTGTAGAACAATCATGGACATGAAAAATACTTGTTGGAAATATTGGATGAGAAAACTACCATAATTTCAGTCATTCCCCAAACTTTTTCTTGTATGTCACCAAGGCATATTTCAATAATGTGGCAGAATTCCCAATAAGGAATAAAAGGAGAGACCATTCATTGTTTACAAATACTTGCTGAATTCC
Organism: Sciurus carolinensis; assembly: GCF_902686445.1. Taxonomy (NCBI): domain Eukaryota; kingdom Metazoa; phylum Chordata; class Mammalia; order Rodentia; family Sciuridae; genus Sciurus; species Sciurus carolinensis. The sequence continues at coordinate 1,158,511 of NW_025920132.1, forward strand.
ACAGAAGCTCTGGGTCCTGCCCCCAAGAGTTCACTGTAGCCATGTAAGTCCTTTCTGCTCTACTCATTCCCAGAGTTTTGCTGTTCTAACCTCGATCATTTCAGACCATGTGGCCTTTTAACACAATTTTCAAATAAGACCCTAAATCTCATTGCATACATCACACTTCTGGCACAGAGATTACTCTTGTTATGTATAATTTTAACAAAAGATTAGGATGCCCAGGCTAAAGTTTTTTTTTAAAGTACTAGATTTGCTCATTGCTAATCTTACTTAAAATTAATAGTTTTTGTTCTCTGCCTAAGTAAAAATGTTTAAAAATCAATGTTTTGCTGTGTGGGACTAAAGCTTGATTTCATGTGATAGGAATAAGAACCAGGAGAAATAAAGAAACATTATTTCTCCTGGGTCATAGTCACATAATGATAGCATACCCAAAATCCATTAGTAAGCCAGAGAAGAAAAATAGCAATTAGAATCTCTTTAGCTCACTATTTTCCAATAAGACCTTAAATCTCATTGTGTACATCATACTTCTGTCATAGAAATGGTACTTGGCATGTATAATTTTAACAAACAAACCGACCAACTGAAAAGGTAAACAGACTTGATTTTTTTAACCCTTACCTTTTGTTGACATCTCTTTATGAATTCTTGGTATCTTTTCATTTAGATAATAATTAATGGGGGCAATCCAAGATGGCAGACTAGAGAGTGACTGCATCTCCAGTCACTCCAGAACCTAGGATTCAAGAAGGGGAGGTATTGAGAGACTCAGACTAAAATAGAGCCACAGGTGAGTCTCCCCCATTGGGTGAAGCTCTACCTGGGCAGCAGGTCCAGATAGGGATGGCATATCAGAGCAGAACAGGGTAGCTAGAGTCTTCCCCAGGTAGCCCTTCTCACTCCAGTGGTGGGCTCCTCCCACATGGCCAGCTTCTCAGAGCAGGCCCCCCAGTGAGAGCCTTTCTGCATAGAACCAGCTCCAAGTCCCGGAGCCAGCGGTGAGCTCCGGCCTGCAGGCAGCTTCAGGGACCAGGGCAGGGCAGCCAGAGACTTCACCAGGTGGCCCTGCCTCCTACGGCTGCAGGCTCTTTCCACAGGGTGATCAAAGATGACGGACTAGAGGGTGACTGCATCTCCAGTCGCTCCAGAACCCAGGATTCAAGAAGGGGAGGCATTGAGTGACTTGGACTAAAATAGAGCCACGGGGTGAGTCTCCCCACTGGGTGAAGCTCAGCCTGGGTGGCAGGCCCAGATAGAGGTGGCTTATCAGACCAGGGCAGGTCAGCTAGAGTCTCCACCAGGTAGCCCTGTTCACTCCAGTGGTGGGCTCCTCCCACACAGCCAGCTTTTCAGAGCAGGCCACCCAGTGAGAGCCTTTTTCACACAGAGCCAGCTCCAAGAACTAGAACCAGTAGCAGGCTAGGGGCAGCTTTCTTCAGAAGCACTGCATTATCAAGTTCCTCCAAGATTTCAGGCTACTGAAGGCTGGGAGGTGATACACTGCAAATCTACAGGAACACTATAAGGCAATAGAGGAAATCTGCAATATCTCAGAGTTCCACTGTCATCTGACCAATATGAGAAAACAAGGGAAGAAAATGTCCCAAACAAACCTAGATACTATATCAAAAAAACCCAATGACAGAACAGCAGAGGAAATGTCAGAAAGGAAGTTCAGAATGTACATAATTAAAACGATCAGGGAAGCAAATGAGGAGATGAAAGAGCAAATGCAGGCATTGAAGGAGGAGATGAAAGAACAAATGCAGGCATTAAATGATTGCACCAATCAACAGTTAAAAGAGCAAATACAGGAAGCAAGAAATCATTTCAATAAAGATTTAGAGATACTTAAAAAAAAACAAGGAGAAATCCTTGCAATGAAGGAAACAATAAACCAAGTTAAAAACTCCATAGAAAGCATAACCAATAGTATAGAACATCTGGAAGACAGAACCTCAGACACTGAAGAAAAAATATTTAATATTGAAAACAAAGTTGACCAAACAGAGACGTTGGTAAGAAATCATGAACAGAATCTACAACAATTATGGGATATCATGAAAAGGCCAAATTTAAGAATTATTGGGATTGAGAAAGGCTTAGAAAAATAAACCAAAGGACTGAACAATCTATTCAATGAAATAATATAGAAAATTTCCCAAATCTAAAGAATGAAATGGAAAAACAAGTACAAGTGGCTTATAGGACTCCAATATACAAAATTACAACAGACCCACACCAAGTCACATTATTATGAAAATTCCTAACATGCAAAATAAAGACAGAATTTTAAAGGTCACGAGAGAAAAGAATCAAATTACATTCAGGGGGAAACCAATAAGAATATCAACAGATTTTTCAATCCAGACCCTAAGCGTTATAAGGGCCTGGAACATTTACCAAGCCCTGGAAGAAAATGGATGCCAACCAAGAATCTTATACCCAGCAAAGCTTACTTTCAGATTTGATGATGAAATAAGATCTTTCCATTAAAACAAAAGCTAAAGGAATTCACAAAAAGAAAACCGGCATTACAGAACATTCTCAGCAAAATATTCCATGAGGAAGAGATAAAAATCAATGATGCAAATCAGAAAGGGAGGAACTAGCCTAAAATAAATAGCCAAATAAAGGAGAAACCAAATAATGTCAAAAAACAAAAATGAGTCAAATGACTGGGAATACAAATCATATCACAATAATAACCTTGAATGTAAATGACCTGAACTCATCAATCAAAAGACATAGACTGACAGATAGGATTGAAAAGAAAAATCCCACAATATGCTACCTGCAAGAGACTCATCTCACAGAAAGAGATACCCAAAGACTAAAGGTGAAAGGATGGGAAAAAACATACCATGCACATGAACACAGCAAAAAAGCTGGAATATCCATCCTCAATTCAGATAATGTGGACTTCAAGCCAAAAATAGTAAGAAGAGATAAAAAAGGACATTTCTTACTGCTTAAGGGAAGCATAAATCAGCAAGACATAGCAGTCATAAATATCTATGCCACGAACATTGGCTCATCCATGTACATCAAACAAATCCTTCTCAATTCCAGAAATCAAATAGACCACAACACAATAATACTAGGCGATTTTAACACACCTCTCTCACCACTGGATAGATCTTCCAAACAAAAATTGAATAAAGAAAGCATAGGTCTCAATAACACAATCAACAATTTAGACTTAACAGACATATATAGAATATACCATCCAACAAAGAATGAATACACTTTCTTCTCAGGAGCACAATGATCCTTCTCTAAAATAGACCATATTTTATGCCACAAAGCTACTGTTAGCAAATACAAGAATATAGAGATTCTAGCACATACTCTATCAGAAAATAATGGATTGAAATTAGAAATAAATGACAGAATAAAAAACAGAAACTTCTCCAATACCTGGAGATTAAATAATTCACTATTATATGATGAATGGATAACAGAAGACATCTGGAGGGAAATAAAAAATTTCTTAGAAGTAAACAGGAACAAAGAAACATCATATCAAAATATCTGGGACACTATGAAAGCAGTACTTAGAGAAAGATTTATTTCATGGGGCGCATTCAACAAAAGAAGTAGAAATCAACAAATAAATGACTTAACACTACAGCTCAAAGTCCTAGAAAAAGAAGAGCAGACCAACACCAAAATTAGTAGAAGACAGGAAATAGTTAAAATCAAAGCTGAAATCAATGAAATTGAAACAAAAGGAATAATCAGAAAAATTAACAAAATAAATAGTTGGTTCTTTGAAAAAATAAAAAAAACTGATAAACCATTAGTCACACTGACAAAGAGAAAGAGGGAGATAACTCAAATTACTAAAATTCAGAATGAACAAGGAAATATCACAATAGACATGAGTGAAATACAAAATATAATTAGAAGCTATTTGAAAATCTATACTCCAACAAAACAGAAAACCTCAAAGACATCAACAAGTTTCTAGAGACATATGAATTACCTAAACTGAATGAGAAGAACATATAAAACTTAAATAAATCAATTTCAAGCAATGAAATAGAAGAGGTCATCAAAAGCATACCAACAAATAAAAGTCCAGTACCAGATGGGTTCTCAGCCGAGTTCTACAAAACTTTTAAAGAAGAGCTCATTACAATAATCCTCAAAGTATTCCATGAAATAGAAGAGGAAGGAACCCTCCCAAACTCATTCTATGAAGTCAATAGCACCCTGATACCTAAACCAGACAGAGACACATCTGTTAAACCTTAGAAGATGGAAAGATCTCCCATGTCCTTGGATAGGCAGAATTAATATTGTCAAAATGGCCATACTACCTAAAGTGCTATACAGACTCAATGTAATTCTAATTAAAATCCCAATTATGTACCTTACAGAAATAGAGCAAGCAATTATGAAATTCATCTGGAAGAATAAAAAACCCAGAATAACTAAAGCAATTCTCAGTAGAAAGAGCAAAGTAGGGGGCATCACAATACCAGATCTTCAACTCTATTACAAAGCAATTGTAACAAAAACGGCATGGTATTGTTACAAAAATAGACAGGTAGATCAATGGTACAGAATAGAGAACATGGACACAAACCCAAATAAATACAATTTTCTCATAATAGACAAAGTGGCCAAATACATTCAATGAAGAAAAGATAGCCTCTTCAACAAATGGTGCTGGGAAAACTGGAAAACCATATGCAACAGAATGAAATTAAATCCCTATCTCTCACCCTGCACAAAACTCAACTCAAAATGGATCAAGGACCTCAGAATCAGACCAGAGACCCTGCATCTTATGGAAGAAAAAGTAGGTCCAAATCTTCAACTTGTTGGCTTAGGATCAGACTTCTTTAACAGGACTCCCGTAGCACAAGAAAAAAAAGCAAGAATCAACAACTGGGATAATTTCAAACCAAAAAGCTTTCTCTCAGCAAAGGAAACTCTCAGTAATGTGAAGAGAGAGCCTACAGAGTGGGAGAATATCTTTGCCAATCATACTTCAGATAGAGCACTAATTTCCAGAATATATAAAGAACTCAAAACACTCTACACCAAGAATAAAAATAATCCAATCAACAAATGGGCTAAGGAAATGAAGTCACTTCATAGAAGAAGATGTACAAGCAATCAACAGATATATGAAAAAATGTTCAACATCTCTAGTAATAAGAGATATGCAATTGAAAACTACCCTAAGATTCCATCTCACCCCAATTAGAATAGTGATTATCAAGAACACAAGCAACAATAGGTGTTGGTGAGGATGTGGGGAAAGAGGTACAATCATACATTGCTGGTGGGGTTTCAAATTAGTGCAGCCACTCTGGAAAGCAGTATGGAGATTACTGAGAAACCTGAAATGGAATCACCATTTGACCCAGCAATCCCACTCCTTGGCCTATACCCAAAAGACTTAAAATCAGCATACTACAGAGATACAGCCATATCAATGTTCATTGCTGCTCCATTCACCATAGCCAGATTGTGGAATCAAACTAGATGCCTTTCAGTTGATGAATGGATAACGAAACTGTGGCATATATGTACAATGGAATAAACTCTGCCATGAAGAATGATAATACTATGGCATTTACAGGCAAATGGATGAAATTGTAGAATATTGTGCTAAGTGAGATAATCAAATCTCAAAAACTAAAGGACGAATGATCTCGCTGATAAGTGGATGAGGACATATAATGAGGGGTGGGAGGGGTTAGCGTTAGGGTTAGGTTTAGGTTTAGGGTTAGGGATACGGAGGGTGGTAAGAATGGAGGAAGGAAGTACTGTATAGAGGGAAAGAGGGGTGGGAGAGGTGGGGGGGAAGGAAAAAAATAACAGAATGAATCAAACAACATTACCCTATGTAAATTTGTGATTACACAAATGGTATGCCTTGACTCCATGTTCAAATAGAGAAACAACCTGTATCCCATTTGTTTACAATAAAAAAAAATAGATAGTCATTGATAATTGATGACATCATCTATACTCCAGTCAGCAAGCTAGATTCTGGGAGACAACTTGGGGAACAGGATATAGTTCCAGTCTTGAGGGCCCACAGTCTACTGAAGTTTGTCAGATAAACAGGCAAACTACTAAGTGCTAAATGGTCTCAGAGCCAAAGAACTGCAACCAGTTTGAAATAAACCACACTGGGGACACAGGATGCACGGTGGATGAAACAACTCTAGAGTTCAGTAGGGGGAGTTTGAACTGTGACTAGCCCTTCTTTTTTCCTCTCCCTAGTATCTGTCCTGCCTATATGCATAAATCCAAACAATAATAATGTGGGTGGATGAGTAGCAATGTCTTGGCATCAAAAAAATAATTACCAATATCCACATGATAGAAAGTGATTCTACTGCAAGACTCCAGCATGTGATAATAAATAATGCTCTCCTAATCCAGAGAATTTGACAAGATAAAGCAACTAATTCTTCATTTTTTAAATTTATTTTTTACTTTAAAGATTGCATTTTAATTCATTGTACAGAAATGGTGTACAAATTTTCATTTCTATGGTTGTGCATTATGCAGATTCATACCATTCATGTAATCATACGTGTACAGTGTAATGATATCTGTCTCATTCCACCATCTTTCATACCACTGCCCCCTCCACACTCCCTCTCATTTCCCTCTATGTAATCTAATGTTCTGCCATTCATCTCTCACCCCCACCCCTATTATGTATCATCATCCACTTATCAGAGAAAACATTCAGTATAAAACATTGGTTTATTTGGGTTTATTTCACTTAGAATGACATTCTCTATTTCCATCCATTTATCTGCAAATGTCATAATATTCTTTATGGCTGAATAATATTCCATTGTGTATATATACCACAGTTTCTTATCTGTTCATATATTGAACAACATCTAGATTGATTCTACAATCTAACTATTGTGAATTGAGCTGCTATAAACATTGATGTGGCTGCATTATTGTAGTATGCTAATGTGAAGTCCTTTGGGTATAAAACAAGGTATAGGACAGCCTGGTCAAAATGTGGGTCTATTCCAGGTTTTCTGAGGAATCTCTATACTGCTTTCCAGAGGGGCTACACCAATTTGCAACTCCACCAGTAATGTATGAGTGTACTTTTTTCTCCACATCCACGCCAACATCTACTATTGTTTGTGTTCTTGAAACTAGTCATTCTAATTGGAGGAAGATGAAACCTTACAGTTGTTTTAATTTACATTTCTCTAATTACTACAGATGTTGAACACTTTTTCATGTATTTATTAGTCACCTGTATCTCTTCTTCTGTAAAGAGTCTGTCCAGGGGCTGGGGACATAGGTCAGTTGGTAGAGTGCTTGACTCACAAGCACAAGGTCCTGGGTTCAATCCCCCGCACAAAAAAAAAAAAAAAAGAAGAAGAAAGAAAAAAGAAAAAAAGAGTCTGTCCAGTTCCTTGTCCCTTATTTGTCCCATTTATTGATTGAGTTTTTTGTACTTTTGGTGTAAAGTTTTGTAAGTTCTTTATAAATTTTGGAGAAAAGTGCTCTATCTGAAGTGCATGTGGAAAAGATTTTTCTCCCACTCTGTAGGCTCTCTTCAGATTATTGATTGTATCCTTTGCTGATAACAATGTTTTTAGTTTGAATCCATCCCATTTATTGATTCTTGCTTTGATTTCTTGTGCTTTGGAGTCATGTTAAGAAAGTCTGATCCTAAGCCAATATGATGAAGAGTTTCTTCTATTAGATGCAGGGTTGCTGGTCTAATTCCTACATCTTTGACCCCTTTTGAGTTGAGTTTTGTGCAGGATGAGAGATAGAGGTTTAATTTCATTTTATTGCATATGGATTTCCAGTTTTCCCAGCACCAGTTTTTGAACAGGCTACTTTTTATCCATTGTTATTGGCCCCTTGTATAGTATGAGGTAACTGTATTTTTGTGGGTTTGTCTCTATGTCTTCTATACCATTGGTCTGCCTGTTTATTTTGGTGCCTATTCCATGCCATTATTTACTATTGCTCTGCACTATAGATTAAGATCTGGTATTATCATACCTCCTACTTCACTATTTGTGCTCAGGATTATTTTAGTTATTCTAGGTTATTTATGCTTCCAGATGATTTTCATGATTGCTTCCTCTATTTCTATGAGGAATATAATTGGGATTTTAATTGGAAATCCATTAAATCCATTTAACACCTTTGGTAGTATGGCCATTTTGACAATATTATTTCTGCCTATCCAAGAACATGGAATATCTTTCTATCTTCTAAGATTTTCATTAATTTCTTTCTTCAGTGTTCTATAATTTTTATTATAGCAGCCTTTCAACTCTTCTGTTAGATTGATTCCCAAGTGTTTTTATTTTTGAGGCTATTGTGATAGAAGTGGTTTTCCTAATCTCTCTTTCAGAGGATACAACACTTATGAATGGAAATGTATTAGATTTATGTTTATTGATTTTATATCCTGCTACTTTTCTGATTTCATTTATTAGGTAGAAGTTTTCTGGGGGAAATTTTTGGATCCTATAAATATTGAATCATGTTATCAGCAAATAGTTATAACTTGATTTCTTCTTTTTATATTCCTTTAATTAATTTGGTCTGTTTAACTGCTCTGGCTAGTGTTTCAAGAAAGATTTTGAATAGAAGGGGTGAAGGAGGACATCCCTGTCCTTTTCCAGTTTTTAGAGGGAATGCTTTGAGTTTTTCTCCATTCAGAATGATGTAGTCTGTGGGCTTAGCATAGATATAGTCTTTTCAATGTTGATGTATGTTTCTACTATCCCTATATTTTCCACTGTTTTGAGCATGAACGGGGTACTGTGTTCTTAACTTTAAGTCTAGTGATGTGATGAATTATGTATTAATTTCCAGATGTTGCATCAACCTTCCATCCCTGGTATAAACCCCTCTTGATCATGGAGCACTATCCTTTTAGTATGTTCTTATATGTTATTTGCCACAATATTTCAAGGATTTTTTGCATCTATGTTGCTCAAGGATATTGAGCTAATATTTTCTTTCCTTGATGGGTCTTTGTCTTGTTCTGGTATGAGAATGATACTAACTCCATAGAATGAGTTTGGAAGGTTTCCCTTCTTTTCTATTTCCTGTAACACATTGAGGAATATTTGTGTTAGTTCTTCTTTGAAGGTCTTATACAATTTGACTAAGAATCCATTTAGTTCTGGGATTTTCTTTGTTGATAGACTTTCGATGGCTTCCTATATTTCAGTGCTTGAAATTGATCTGCTTACATTGTGTATGTCTTCCTGATTCAGTATGGGAGAATCGTGTGCTTCAAAAAAAAATTTGTTAATATCTTCAATAATTTCTATTTTCTTGTAGTATAGATTTTCAAAGTATCTTCTAATTATATTATGTATTTCAATGGTGTCTGTCATGGTATTTTCTTTTTTATCATGAATTTTAGTAATTTGAGTTTTCTCTCTTCTTTTTGTTAGTATGACTGAGGGATTTTCTATTTTGTTTGCTTTTATAAAGAATCAACTTTTTGTTTTGTAAATTTTTAAAATTGTTTCTTTTGTTTCAATTTTATTGATTTTAGCTCTGATTTTAATTATTTCCTGTCTTCTACTTTTGGTGTTGATCTGTTTTTCTTTTTCTAGGGCTTTGAGATGTAATGTCAGGTCATTTAGTTGTTGACTTTTCATTTTTTTAATGTATGAGTTCAATGCAATGAACTTTTCTTTTTGTACTGCTTTCAGAGTGTCCCAGAGATTTTGATATGTTGTGTTGTTTTTTTTTTTTTTTTTTTACCTCTAGGAATTTTTTATTTTCTTCCTAATGTCTTCTGTTATCATTGCATCATTCAATAGCATATTCTTTTCTCTCCAGATGTAGGAGAAGTTCTTGTTTTTTTATTTTTTAATTGATTTCTAATTACATTCCATTATGATCTGCTGGAACACAAGATAGTATATCTATTTTTGGTATTTACTAATGACTTCTTTGTGGCACAGCATATGGTCTATTTTGGAGAAGGATCCATGAGTTGCTGAGGAGAAAGTGCATTTGCTCAATGATGGATGAAATACTCTCTACATACACATTAAGTATATAATTGATTGTTTTATTTAATTCTATAGTTTCTTTGTAATTCTTTGGAGTATCTATCCAGTGGTAAGAGTGGTGTGTTAAAGTTACCCAGTATTATTGGCTTGTGATATGATTCTTCAAATTGAGAAGGGTTTGTGTGATGTACATGGGTGCATCGTTGTTTGGGGCATAAATATTTAAAATTGTTATGACTTGCTCCATTATTTTTCCCTTAAACAGTATGAACTATCCTTCTTTATCCCTTCTGACTTAGAATTGAAGTCCACATTTTCTGGTATAAGAATGGAGACCCCTGCTTTTTTACTGAGTCCATGTGCATGGTTTGTTTTTCCGCATACTTTCACCATTAGTTTGTGGATGTCTTTTTCAATGAGATGAGTCTCTTGAACACAGCATATTGTTGGGTCTTTCTTTGTAATTCAACCTGCCAATGTCTTTTGATTAATGAGTTTAGGCCATTAACACTCAGGTTTACTATTGTGATATAATTACATTTCTGGTCATTTTTGCTTAATTTTGGTTTTTAACTTGACTTGGTTTCTCCTTTGACATTTCCTTTAGAGTAGTTTCTCCATTTGTGGACATGTATTGTTGTTTTTCACGTCCTCCTCATGAAATATTTTTCATTGTAGAATGATATCTACTCCAGGCTTTCTATTTGTTTGTTCTTTGAGCTTTTGTTTATCACGGAAAGATTTTATTTCATCATCAAACCTGAATGTTAGTTTTGTTGGTTATAAATTCTTGATTGGCTTCCATGCTCTTTCAGAGCTTGAAATATATTGTTCCAGGCCCTCCTTGCTTTAGGATCTGGGCTGAGAAATCTGTTGATATCTGTGTTGGTTTTCCCTTATATATAATCTGCTGATTTTCTCTCACAGCCCTTAAAATCCTCTCTTTATTTTCTATGTAAAGTATATTCATTATACTGTGACTTGGTGTGGATCTGTTATAAATTTTTGCACCTGGTGTTCTGTAAGCCTCTTGTATTTGATTTTCAATTTCATTTTTCAGGTTTGGGAAATTTTCTGATTATTTCATTGAAGATGTTGTTCATTTCTTTGGTTCATATCTCTGTGCCTTCCTCAATCATAATAATCCTTAAATTTTGTCTTTAGATGATGTCCCATTATTCTTCGAGTTTCCATTCATGATTTCTTACCATCTTCCCAGTTTGTCAACTTTATTTTCAAGATTAAATATTGTGCCTTCATTGTCTGAGATTCTGTCTTCCACAAGATCTAGTCTGTTGGTGATGCTATGTATTGAGTCTTTAATTTTTTTCCAAGTGAGTGTATGGAAATGAACTTGTAAACAAAGAGCTTCTAAGGATGTCTTCTCTCTCAATCCTGCAGAGGCTTAAGATGGTGGATTCTGTCTCATATTTGGTAAACACTTTGGTTTACAAAGGGTGTTCATAGGGTCTGGGCTGCACACCCTTTTAGAGGTATACATTTTTATTGGGAAAAAAAAAGGTGTACTTATATCAGCTGCCCGTAAGTGCAACAATTAGTTCTTGAAGAGTTTTGTATATTTTAATTTGACTATGAAAATTGGACATTTTTAGAAAATTAAAATATACAAAACTCTTCAAGAACTAATTGTTGCACTTATGGGCAGCTGATATAAGTACTAAAGAAAATTTTGTGTTCAGGCAAAATGGGAACCAGGAAGGGCTTTCTTTCTTACTTTTTAAAATTGTTTTTCTGTAGTGAACTCTCTAGGTTATAAACACACAAAGCACACATACAAGTTTTGTTCACATCTTCCATTACTGACAAGCCCTTTATAGCTTAGAATCTGCTATTAAAATACCTTGTTACATCTTCTTAAAAAGCTCTGAGCTGGATTTTCCAGCTCTCTCTCTGTGCAGGATTGGTGAAAATTCAATACCCTGGAAAATGTGGGGGGTGTATGAGGGTGATTCTTGTCAGGTTGGATGTAGAGCCAACACTTCTCAGGAGACTGACATGCTGGCATTCCCTTTCACACAGGCAGCAGAATTCCTGGCTCACAAGCCAGAAAGAGGACAAGAAACAGGTTTCCCTGGCTGGCAAATCTGCAGGACTCTTGTTCTAAGTAGAGGCAAACTCCCCAGCCCAGGGTTCAATGAAGGATTCTCACAGTCTAAAAGATAGTCTTCAGCCTGGCTTCATGGTGCACATGACTGTAATCCCAGCAACCTGGGAGGTTGAGGCAGAAGGATAACAACATTGAGGTCAACCTCTGAAATTTAGTCGGGCACTAGGCAATTTCCAGAGACCCTATCTCAATATTATCACTACTACTACTAAGATTAATAATGAACAAGTAGTGTAGATCTCAAGTGCCCTGGGTTCAATGCCCAGTAACAAAAATCAGACAGTTTTCAAAAGCACAGAACAGCTACCTTATCTCAAACAAGATCAGAAATACACATCTATTGCTTTCTAAACTTCTACATGATAAATAAGAGTTAGAATTCAGATTTCCATTGTCTAAAATCAGTATCCACAACTGTCTGGACATAAGAAGCTGCACATTGCTGTCCAAGAAATAAATACCTAAGAATCCACTGCCTCATGCAAGATGTCTGAAATGCCTTCTATAATGTATGCAAATAAACATTGTGAAACGATATCACCCACTCCTCTTATGCATCTCTGGTCTCCCTAATTACCCTGTGGCCTTAAAGAGTTGTTTGGTTCCTTTTAAAGTAAAGTTCCTATAAATCCTGCCCTGAGTTATCTCTGGAACACTGTGAGCTTTTAAAACCTCTCTCCAAATGTTTGTGGAGCCATGCAGGCAAGGTTGACCAAAGGAAAGTGCTAAAGAAAGGAGCCAGAAGCAAAACCTGTGCAATCACTTTCTCTACCCAGAATGCTTGTTTTAACAAGTAGCCATAGGAATCTCCTGATTCTGCAGACTGCCAGGGAAGGAAGAACCTGGGTATTCACTTGCAAGGGGAAGGACCCTCCTACCAGGATCTCACTTTTTATCTTCACTCAATTTTTTACATAGTTACTGAGTCAACTGAAATGCCCACATGTTGGCCGAACAAGGTAAGCTGGCCTTCTTCAGATGTGCCCACTTGGGTCCTTGCCCACAGCCCTTTGCCAGTTTCATGCTCTCCAATGCTTTCTTGTCTACTCTTCCTTTCCTTTTCCCATCAAACACCACCTCCTCAAAGGAGACTTTCCTCATCTTCCCTTAATCAGATTGTCTTTCTCTCCCTGTTGTATCTTTAGGACACAGTAAAATAACTTTTCCCCTTAACATTGAGCATGTTGTTTCTCATCTTATGGTAATCTCCATATCATTGTGCTACCTTTCTGTACTGTTTAAGATGAATCAGTTCTTCTTTATTTCTTCTGTAATACTCAGGTCCTCAATACCTGATGGGCTGGAGCCATGCACAACTCTGGGTGTCTTCCATCCTGTCCCTTCATTCTTCACTGGATCTCTACTTGCAATGAAAATGTTCAAACTTGAACTCATCTTTCTACATCCACTGTTTCTTAAAACTCTTCATCTTCCTGTCAACCGTACCATTTATCCCTTCTACAAACACTAGCTGAGAGTATAAATATGTTTCAGGCACCAAAGACAAGGTTGAAACAAGATGACATCACTATGCTCATGGCTCTGTCCACCACCCCACATCACAGTTGCCGTGATGCACAATGCCATGGCCCCTGGAGCCTTCCTGGAATTCATGCTCCTGGGTATTCCCTTGTTTCCTTTCCTTATGCATTCTTCTCTTATCACTTCACAGAAGGTATCCTACACAGCTACCTAACATAGTCTACCTGCCTCGGGTCCCCATTCCCCATTGGTTCTGCACACTGCCACCAAACTGTCACCATAAGATAGCATATTCGTTCAAGAGTCACAGTTTCAGGGAAAAAAAAAAGACAGCATCCTTAGCTTGAGTTCTAGGTGTCCCCTTAATCTGGTTTTGGATAATCCCTAACTTCCCTTTGTGAGCATTACTTTGCTTGATGTATTCTGAGTTCATGTAACATACATAGAGAGCCACAGAATTCCAAACTACCTGTCTTTCAACACTCATCCCACAACCTCCCTGAACACCTGGCCCTTAGTACCCTGGGCTCCAGACCCTTTCTAAGAGTGACCATATCCACTTCCATGATTCTAACTGTATTTCACACGTCAATGATTCCCTAATTCCTCTTCAGCCCCAAACTCTCTTGTCCAGCTACAGCTGCATACTTTCACCCAAATGTTCTATAGTCCCCTCAAACTCACCATGTTTCAAAATCTTAAATCCTTAAGCACTTAAATCTTTACCCATGAGCTTACTCTGTCCCTTACCCTCTTCATGCTCAACTTCTGACTTTCCTCTAACCCCATTCCATTGCATTCACTGAGTCATCAGATCCATCTCCACTGATCCTATGCCACATCCTCACTGACTTTCACCTGGAATATTATGACAGCAACCTAACTAGATCTGGCCTCCACCTTTCCAGTCCATGCCTTCAGGGTGACTTCAAATAAAGTGACTTGTGCCCCTTGGATGCTGGATACTGCCTTATATCCTGCCACTTCCCTTTCCTTTTGATTTATCCTTTTATCTTACTGAGCTTCTGCACCTCCCCAATGTGCAACACTCATTCATATCTTTGTGTCTTACCTCCAGCTGCTCCATGCCCACATGCTCCCCTCACCCTGTCTACCAGAAAAATTTCTCCTGAATCTTTGATACCTTGCCCAGTGCAATTACACCCCCTCCACCAAGTCTTTCCTTTAGCAAACTCCCTTCAGTGAAGTTAATGTCACCTTCTTAGTGTTACTTGTGTGCCTCAGTATGCCTTTGTGTTGCATCAGAAATGCTATATTAAGCCACTTGAACTGTTATGGGTGCCTACCAGGAAATGTTTATCCATGTCTTTATCCCAGGCCTAAGCACAGCAGCATATACATGATATGTGCTCCATTCATACTTGCTGAATTGAGCTAAGGTGATTTCCTGTATGGTGTATTTGATTCTTGTCACATGTTTTCTTACATCTATGTGTCTTGTTGGTTTGGATAAGTCCTAAGGCCATAAAAACACACATGTGTCCTTATGGTGTCTTTTCATCTTATGTACACTTAATAGATACTGGAATACTATAATCCTTGAAGGCTACATCCCTTTCCTATTTTCACCTAACAAGATAGTATAAATCATGTGTAGTTAACAAGTCTCAATAATGCCAAATTACTGAGAAAACTGGCCTAAAAGCTTCTTCTAATTACTCACCCCACTATTAGTAACATTCTATAGCTCTACTATTCAAAACCTTTGTTTGATATTTATATTCTACTATATCAAAATTTATTTTGAGTAAAGAACAGTAGTGTACACATACAATATCAGTGGCTCTGGAGGCTGAGGCAGGAGGAATGTGAGTTCAATGACTGTCTCAGCAATGTAGCAAGACTCTCTCTCTAAATAAAATATAAAAATGACCTGGAGATGTGGATCAGAATTAAGTGCCCCTGAGTACAATCCCTGGTACCAAAAATAAATATTTGCTTTTGACTACTTCTAGGCCATGACTACTCTGACACTAATCTACTAATATTGTCTCTTCAAATCTGAGTATTAAATAATATATAACAGGGGAGACTTCAGAAAGAAACATGGCCTCTCTCGAGCACAATGTCAGCCAAAAGGGGCAGTCTTGTACATGACATCTGACCCCAAAATGAGAATTTTTCTCCAAGGAAATGTCAGAGCATTGTAATATGAATATATCAGTCTTTTCATCATTGAATTATAGCACCTACCACAGTGTCTAGTACACATTTCCATTCTCCTCTGACTCCTTTTCTTTAGTAATACATATTAACTTAAGGAGGATATCTCCATTTGGAATATTAAGAGGTTCAATGTTGTTAGTTGATATTTTCTCAAAAATTCAATAATTTTATCAATTTTTGTATTATTGAACATTAACACATACTAAAAACAAAGTCATCAATTATAAATATAACTGGATTAAATATATGACATCAGAAAAAAGTTAATAACTTACCTAGAATAGACTGAAAAGATAATTATCTTTTGATCATATTCCCATATGTTATAAACATATGAACAAAATTTAGAAAATTCTTGAAATTATTTAAAACACCTGAAAAAAGAAACAAGAATGTGCTATAAAATATAGACAAAACATTTTTATATTAAATTAATGTTTTGACAACAAAAGAAAGAAAGCTTCTTGTCACCCTTTTACACTTTAATGAACCATCTTCAGGAAATAACTTTTTCTGTTCTTTAAATATGAGCAAGAGATAAGATATATATTAACAATATTAATTTGCTATTTTTATGTCATAAGGATCACTTTTAAAAAATTATTTTTATTTAGCTTTTAATTTTTTACAGACTACATTTTGATTCATTGTACACAAATGGGGTACATAATTTCGTTTCTATGGTTGTACGCAATGTAGATTCATACCATTCGTGTAATCATACATGTACATACACGTAATGATGTCTGTCTCATTCCACCATTTTTCATACCACTCCCTCTCATTTTCTTCTACATATTCAAAAGTTTCCCAGTTATTCTCTTATTCCCCACTCCCACCCCCATTTTATATCATCCTCCACTTATCATGTAAAACATTCAGCCTTTGGTTTTTTGGGCTTGTCTTATTTCACTTAGCATGATATTCTCCAATTCCATCCATTTATTTGCAAATGCCATAATATTATTCTTCTTTATGGTTGAATAGTGTTCCATTGTGTATATATACCAGAGTTTCTTTATCCATTCACCTGTTGAAGGGCATCTAGGTTGGTTCCACAATCTAGCTATTGTGAACTGAGCTGCTATAAATATTGATGAGGCTGTGTTACTGTAGTTTGCTGATTTTAAGGTCTTTTGAGTATAAACTGAAGAGAGGGATAACTGGGTCAAAAGATGGGTCCATTCCAAGTTTTCTTAGGATTCTCCATACTGCTTTCCAGAGTACTGCACCAATTTGCAATTCTGCCAGCAATGCAAAGTGTGCCTTTTTCCCCATTTCCATGCCAACATCTATTATTGTTTGTGTTCTTGATAAATGCCATTCTAATTGGAGTAAGATGAAATCTTAGAGTTGTTTTAATTTGCATTTCTCTAGTTACTAGAGATGTTGAACATGTTTTCATATTTTCATTAATTGCCTGTGTGTCTTCTTCTGTAAAGTGTCTGTCCAGTTCCTTGGCCCATTTATTGATTGGGTTCTTTGTATTTTTGTTGTAAAGTTTTGTAAGTTTTTTGTAAATTTTGGAGAAAAGTGCTCTATCTGAAGTGTGTGTAGAAAAGATTTTCTCCCACTCTGTAGGCTATCTCTTCACATTCTTGATTGTATCCTTTCCTGAGAAAAAAATTTTAGTTTGAGTCCATCAATTTATTTATTCTTGCTTTGATTTCTTGTGCTTTGGGAGTTATTGAGGAAGTCTTAACCTAAGCCAACATGATGAAGATTTGGGCCTACTTTGTCTTCTATTAGGTGCAGGGTCTCTGCTCTAATTCCTATGTCTTTGATCCATTTTGAGTAGAGTTTTGTGCAAGGTGACAGGTACAGGTTTAATTTTATTTTACTGCATATGGATTTCCAGTTTTGCCAGCACCAATTGTTGAACAGGCTATCTTTTATCCATTGTAGTTTGGCTCCTTTGTCTACTATGAGGTGACTGTATTTATGTGGTTTTATCTCCCTGTCTTCTATTCTGTACCATTGGTCTACCTGTCTATTTTTGTGCCAATACCATTCTGTTTTTGTTTCTATTGCTCTGTACTATAGTTTAAGATCTGGTATTTTGATACCTCCTGCTTCACTTAGATATACAGGGTATCATACATATTGAATCAATTATTCTAATTTCATCTTTTCTTACTATTTATCTTTCTTTTGTCCTTCTGATAAACAGAACATAGGACAGTCTATAGTATTTTAACTATCTAAAACTGAAAGTTACTTCGCTGGGCCTGAACCAAGGAGGAGAGTGAAATACACACTTTATAAAAGCTTATTTTAGTCATAGGCAAATTAAGATATTAAAAAGACTTTTATTTTACATTTACTTTTTTCTAAGTATAAAACTAATGTGAAAATTTGTAAAAATACAGAGAAAAAATAGTGGCCTATAAATTCTACCATCCAGAAACCTTCCTTCCCTTTTCTGTATATTTCCTTACAGTGATGTAAATTTCAATAATCTAAGCAAGCATTAATAAACATGGAGTAAGAAAAGAAAGAAAAAAGATTAATGGACCCTTAGTATGGCCTTCTTATGTATTGTAAATATATATATATTTTTTTATTTATATATACATATAAATAAATATATAAATATACAATACATATTTATATTAATATATATAGATATATTTATTTATTATTTAGTAAATATATAAAAATATATATAAATATTTATATATAATATGTAAATATTTATATTATATATAATATATTATACATATATATTAAATATATATATTTATATTTATATATACATATAAATCAATCATGATTATGAATATGAGCAGTTAATTTCAAAAAAGTTTCCGTTATGATGGGATAGAAATCCCATACTTCAGAGACAGACCCCTGAAATGAAATCTATTAATTTTTACATTGTCAATAGTTCTGTGTCAGCAAGATCTGACAGAGTGATGCCAATATCAATGTCTCTACATTAAACAGGTGTTTATTTGATAATCTTTCCATTCATAAGGCAATAATGATTTTTATTATAAAAATAGGTAATGGATTATATTTGCCTAATAAATTTAAAGACAAATAATTTTAAATTCAAGACTAATTGTTTTGAAGCACAGCATTCAAACCCTTAATGCTTCTGACCTATAGGATGCTTTGCCAGATATAAGGATAATACTTTTACATTCCCAAATTCTCTCATAATGTTAAAAAATAAAAACAGAATATATCTTAGGTATAGTCACATTTCTTCTTTTGTTCTAACCCATTGTTGATGCAAGTATGCAGATGCTAGATACACAAAGACTGAAATGACTTCATTAACAAAACAACATCCAAAAGTTAAGTCAACTCGCAGACTCAAAGCAACAAAAACAAAGGATATTACCACTAGCAATTTTTTTTCTGAAAATTTAGTCTTTAGTCTTATTTCTAGCTTTGAGAAAGATTGTAGATCAACTCAAGGGATAAGAAGTCATAAAATCCAATTCATATTCTTCTGTCCAATGTGTTAACAAAGTCTGCCTAAAACATGATAACTCAGATTTGTTTCTCTGATCATCTTGCACTAATACTTTTCTAAAGAATTGCTTCAACAAAGATACCCCCTCAAAAAATAATGTAAATTTTGATGAGAGAATTATTCATCTTTAAGTCATACATTTCCTGATAAGTGATAGAAGGTCTGACTATGCTTTGCTGAGCCTATAAATGACCAAGATTGAAAACAAAATCTGCTACTTCTGTGTTTAGAAAATGAAGACACAACTAAGAGGCAATGGAAACTAACCTTTGATGTGTCTTTGGTGGACATATTCACATAAAAGAGAGGCACCATGTATTTCAACTAAATGTTTTTGCCATTTTTGCAGGAGAGAACTAATTGTTAGTGGCCATGGGACATTCTAGGTCCCAGAAAGGAAAGAATGGGAGGAAGAGAGGAATTCAAAGCAGTTTATGGTCAGAACAAGCTCAGGCATCCTGTTGGTAGCAAATGTTCCCCAAGCTGAAGGCAAAATACTGCTTATCCAAAAAATGAGTGGGTGAAAAGTAGGGAAGGAGAGAGGGAAGTCACAGAAATGTCTATATGGCATTGTCTGGGTGATGGGAGGGAGAGAACCTGGAGATATCCAATGGATTTGGGGAACAAAGGAATAGGGCCCAAGACACCCAAAACAATGACTGTAACCACACAATGCATGACATTCACTTCCCTGGTTCTTTGGGTGTCCCATGTTCCTTCCACCTCTGCTCCTGACTGACACTCAGGTGTGACCTGCCAGCAGGAGGCTGCCCTAGTTTTGGTCTTGGCCTGGTTCCCAGCAAGGGCTCCTTCTACTCCTCCTGCTCCTCATGCTCCTCATGTTCCTTCTTCTCCTCCACACAGGGCCTGGGCATCTCTGAAGAGCTGAAAGTCCCATGGCCACCGCCTCCTTACCCACATTATGTGGAACTTCACCCCTTCCTTCCTTGCAGGAGTTGATGGAGCAGTGAGGTCCACGCCCCCAGGTCCATCACTGCCTAGAGGAAGTCAATTTCCTAGGGGAATGTGTGCCTCTTCCCCTCCTCTGCCTTGAGGAAAGACCAGACATCCCTAGAGACCAAAGTAGCAGCAAGCATGGGAGGTGGCAGACAGAGGAAATCCCCAGGAGGAGCAGAACAGACATCCATGCACACCCTACTCAACCCATGGAAATACTTGAGTGACTCGGGATCCATGCCCGACACAATGGTTGACTGGCACGGAAGCCTCAGTGCTGCACCTTCGCCCTCCACTTTTCACCAAGTCTGAACCCCTGGTCCCTGCCTGAACCCCCTTACCACACACACTCTAGTGGAGGCAGCAAACAAAGTAGACAACACTGCCCAATCACCAGCACATGTGGTGATATGCCCAAGGCAAGGCCCGATGCCTGGCTGAGGCTGCTGGCCAGGCATGTGCTCCTCCTCTTCCTGGACTGTGCTCAGGATGTGCAGAGCTGAAGGGAGTGCAGAGGGCATGGTGGCTCACTGTACATAAGTCTCCTCCCCAGAGCCATGGATGGACAACTCCACCTGTTTCCCTGTGGACAGCGAGTCAGTGAGAGAACAGATTTCTATTGAAATGGTACATCCAGGGGATGGGAGTACAATCCCCAGTTTAAAAAAAAAAACTGTCCAATATAATAGCAATTTTGTTTTCTATCTTTGCACAGTGGCATGCCTGTGAAGTCCCTGTAATGTGGATGGTGGAGGCAGGAGGATCCCAAGTTTCAGTCCAGCCTGGGCAATGAAGTGAGATCCCATCTCAAAATAAATAAAGGATTGTGGATGTAACTCCATGGTAGTGTGAGTTCAATCCCTATTTCTGCAAAGAATAATACCCTAAAATAATAAAAATAATAAAGTAATACTTGCAATAGCAGAATTTGTATCAATATAAAACATTATAAAATTAGCAATTCCAGTATCCAATGGAAATTATAAGGAATGTTAAAATATCAAGAAAATGTGATGTATAAAGAACAGTAAAATAAATCAACAAAAAGTGACCCAGAAATATCTAAGTGAACTAATAAATACACTAAAAATATTTCTGAGTACTATACTATAGAATAAATACCTAATGTCTATGTACATAAGATGCTCTTATCCTTCAAAATCAAAACATAAATCATCCTCTTTTGAAAGATCATAAATTGCTGATATATACTATGAGTATGCCCTATTTTCAGTAAATTAAATTATGGAAGGACAAAATTGATTATAAAATGAGAGAAGATTTGATCTGAATTGAAAAAATATATTCCAATATAAAATCACTATACTTCAAATATTACATTTAATCTCAAAGGAAATAGAATAGAAAAAGAAGAATTAAAATAAGATACAACCTTTAAGAAATACTATTGGATAATGTATAACATTAGTGAATGCTAATTTAAAGGAAATATTCTTGGGTCTGGGGCTACAGCTCAGTGTAAGAGCACTTGCCTTGCATGTGCTAGGCACTGACTTCAATCCTCAGCACCACATAAGAATAAATAAATAAAGATATCAAAAAATTGTTCTTATAGGTATGTAATTTGTAAATGTACTTTTTATATATAATATATGTCATCATATTTAAATTGCATTTTTTCTTATGAATTTATTCATGATGGTATAATAAAAATAACTTTTTCTCCTTGCAAATCCCACTTATATCATATTTCCATGGTATGTTCTAAATAAAAGACTGTAAGTAACATATATAAAAAAATCCATTTATAAGATTATGAAATTGACACAGTCATGTGTATGAATTAAATCTCCAATGAGTCTAATGTATCAGACATTCAGAGAAAGTGTTGTAATTTTAAAGAAAATAGATTTTGGCCTCAATATAATTTCATAAAATCTTGCACTTTCTTTCCAAATCATTTTATTTTTTCCACACTTTTATTCATGATATGTAATTGTTTTGTTTTAAATCTTTCCTTGATATTTCCATATGAACTGTGGCAAGTAACTTAGTTATCTGTGCAATTACTATTATTCACCAGTATGTTCTGCTTCTCTTGGTAACAAATAAACATGTTGAATGCCTTCTTTATTCAGTCATTTATGTATTCACTTTAAGGAAATGTACTTAAATATATATTGAATGCCACATTTTCTTCTGAACTTCTGTGGCTGCACTTGTAAGGGACAACTCAGTTTCAACCCATCCACAATTCACACTGAAATCCTTCTGTCCAAAGGTAAGTTTGGAAAGTGAAAGATTTTCCCTACCTTTATTCATACTTTTGAATATCTAGTTTCTAATTTAAAAACTCAAAGTTACAATATCCACTGATAAAAAATGAGATGTCTTAATTTTGTTATAACTCAGAGAATGGAAGAGAGGAGATGTTTAGAAAGCAATTCAACTAAGAATTCCAGAAAAACAGAGAAAACAGAGCATAAAGAACAGTTTCTAATTTCTTAGTGTACATTCCAACCCTCCATTGGGAGCATGAGAACAGAGTTACCTTACATTCCCTACCAATCAAGGAGGAGCAGGTATTCTTACATTCCTAAACTTGTCCTATTCTCAAAATTTCCTAACTTTGAATTATCCTTCTGTTCCCATCTGGAGCCAATATAGTTTCAATGTGACCAATATAAGTTCTTCTCCATAAACTTCCATTATAAAATACTCTGGCCTTTTAGAGCTGGAAGACAATTTCCCAAGTGCTTCTTATCCATAATTCTGGTGACTTAGGAAGTGTGTCTCAGACCAATCCTTTTGTGTAGCATTTTTTATACTCAGTGAATCCTTTAAAAAAATTTCTCTCTAAGAGACCTCTTTGTTTCTAGATATCTTATTCAACACCAGTTTTTTTTTTTAAATTATAGCCTACGTGGTATGTGTTTTCTGCCTATTTCAAGTTCTAATAAATTGGAAATCATTTCCTCTTCTACATCTTTTCTTACACCAAGTAGACAATTCCACCTAGTTTCTCCTGCAGAGCTGTTTTCTTAGTCATTTCACTAAGTACAATTTTTGTCATTGAACTTTCTTTCCAGATTACAGCAAAATAGCATTATGCAATGGAAATACAAATGTCCCCCACCAGATCAGCACAGTATTTCAATACTTTAGTGACTTTCTTTTGCTAAAATATTTCTACTGGTTTCTTTAAGATAGATGACAGGAACACATGTGGTTTGGCTTTTGCCTTCTTTTTAACATTATCTTCATCAGTGCCCAGCCTAATATGCTTTCCATGATTTTTTAATAATGTTTGCCAGTGATTGTAATAATGTATGCTGTCTTTCTGAGGATGTTCTATCATTTCTTTTTATCTTCTTGAAATAATATTTACATTTCTCCTCACCTACCTGTTACAAAGCCATCTTAGTTTGATCTATTTTTCATCCAATTGAGAAAACTCTTTCTCAGTCTCTAGACTAAGATTATGATCTGTCATGTATGCTCTCACACCATATGAGAGAGATTAAGTACTCATGGTTCCTAGCATAGGAGTGTGACTGTTTTCAACAATAATTTATATATTTCAAAATAGAAAACATAAATTTAAATGACCCCAACACAAGATGTGATTCACATTTCAAGTGATAGATTTTCTAGGTATCTTGATGTTTTTAAACAAATCAAAATATCATATACGTGCCCCGTAAATGTGTACAATCATCATGCATCCTCTTAACATTTTTTAAATAGATAAATATTAAATACGTGTTTGGGAAAAGTAGAATTGTGACTGGTCCCAAGGGCATATAGAAGGGTGTCACTTCATAGAATTGGTCAGTGATGAATGCCACATTCCTTATTAGGAACTGTTCTTTAACTGCCATAGCTCCCTCAGTTTTTAGCAATTTAAATTTTTGACTTATCTGTCTTCATTTTCCTCTTACATACAGATATTTTATGACCCTTCTTTTCTTTTATAAGTTTTCTCAAAACAGTTTTCACCATTTCTATATTTTTATCTATCTCTCTTTTACTTCATTTATCTCTTATTATTATTTCCAGAAGTAATTTTCCTCTTGACCCCTGCATTAGATTCTTAGTAGTCTAATAACTCTGTCTTTTTGGACATATTATAAATAGCTCAGCTTCAACCAATAACTCATATGACATGTTTTTCTTACTTGGGGGGTACTGGTGATTTAATCCAGGGGCACTTGAACACTGAACTACATCTCCAGACCTATTTTGTATTTCTTCTAAGGTCTTCTCCAATTTCTTTCTTTAGTGTTCTTTAGTTTTCATTGTAGAAGTACTTCACCTCTTTTACTAGATTGATTCCCAAGTATTTTATTTATTTTTGAGAATATTGTGAATGGTATCATTTTCCCAATTTCTTTCCCAGCAGATTAATCATTGTAGATAAGAATGTCTTTGATTTATGGGTGTTGACATTGTATTATGCTATTTTCCTATATTTATTTATGAATTCTAAAAGTTTTCTGGTGATTTTTGCAGATTCTTCTAAATATAGGATCATGCTTTCAGTAAACAGAAATAATGGGAGTTCTTCTTTTCCTACACATATTTAATTTTCTGCTTTTGCCTAATTGCTCTGGCTAGTTTCAAGGACTATGCTTAATACTAGTGGGAAAAGTGGGCATGTTTGCTTTTACTGTTCTTAGAGAAAATGCTTTCAATTCTTCTCCTTGTGTATAAAGTCTGACTTAGGTTTACCTTATATATCACCTACAGTGTCAAAGTAATTACCTTCTAGCCCTAGTTTCTCTAGTATATTAAAAATGTGTGTTCTACTTTTTCAAATGCTTTTTCTATACCTTTTGAAATAACCATGTGATCCTTGTTCTTATGTTTATTTATGTGTTGTATTACATTTACTGATTTCCATATGTTGAACCAACATTGCATCCCTGGTATAAAACCCACTTGATCATAATATACTTGATCTGTTTAATGTGTTTTCTATGCTATTTGCCAGGATTTTATTAAGAAATTTTGCACTTGCATTGTGGAGGTAGCAGGCGGGCCCCCAACCCACCTGCCTTGTGGAGCTGGGCAGTGGGTAGCCAACCCACCCAACCACCAGACCAAAGAGAGACACCATTACTGAACAACCCCACCTGACCACCATACTGAGATTTGTCGCCATCATGGAGTTAGCCAGATGCTTCTTTATAGGCTGGTGCCAGCATTTTGAATTACTCCTGAGGGCATGGCCATCATCATTGGAAGGACAACTCCCTTCCTGAGACAACTACAGGAGGCTAAAGGACCTTTGACAAGACCAAGGAGCCAAGAAGAGGAGGTATGGAGAGACTAGAGACCAACTCAGAGCCTCCGGGGAATATACCCCACCTGAAGGCCACCACTCCAAGAAAGTCAGCTTCCTAGTGGAGTACCGCATTATCAATTTCCTCCAAGACTTCAGGCTACTGAAGGCTAAGAGGTGAGGTATTGGAAATCTACAGAGACAATATTATTCAATAGAGGAAATCCGCAATATCCCAGAGTTTCACTATTAGAGGGACAAATACCTGAACAATATGCAACAACAAGGGAAGAAAATGTCCCCAAAAAACCTAGATGGTGTAGTAGTAAAATCTAATGATAGCATGACAGAAGAAATGTCAGAAATGGAGTTCAGAATGCACATAATCAAAACAATCAGGGAAGCAAATGAGGAGATGAAAGAACAAATGCAGGAATTGAAGGATGAGATGAAAGGGCAAATGCAGGCATTGAATGATCACACCAATTGACAGTTAAAAGAGCAAACACAGGAAGTAAAAGACCATTTGAAGAAAGAGTTAGATATATTGAAAAAAAAAACAAACATAAATCCTTGAAATGAAGGAAACAGTAAACCAATTTAA
Organism: Sciurus carolinensis; assembly: GCF_902686445.1. NCBI lineage: Eukaryota > Metazoa > Chordata > Mammalia > Rodentia > Sciuridae > Sciurus > Sciurus carolinensis. Next base: position 1,184,614 of record NW_025920132.1, read on the forward strand.
AAACTTCATAGAAAGTATAACCAATAGGTTAGAACACCTGGAAGACAGAACCTCAGATATCAAAGACAAAATATTTAATCTTGAAAACAGAGTTGACCAAAAAGAGAAGATGGTAAGAAATCATGAACAGAACCTACACGAATTATGGGATATCATGAAAAGGCCAAATTTAAGAAATATTGGAATTGAGAAAGATTAGAGAAACAAATGGAATGAAGAATATATTCAATAAAATAATATCAGAAAATTTCCCAAATCTGAAGAATGAAATGGAAAATCAAGTACATGAGGCTTAAAGGATTCCAAAAACACAAAATTGCAATAGGCCCACACCAAGGAACATTATAATGAAAATACCTAACATACAAAATAAAGACAGAATTTTAAATGCTGTGAGAGAAGAGAATCAAATTATATTCAGGGGGAAACCAATATGGATATCAGCAGATTTTTCAATACAGACCCTAAAAACTGAAAGGGCATGGAACATTTTTCAAGCTCTGAAAGAAAATGGATGCCAACCAAGAATCTTAAGCCCAGCAAAACTTACCTTCAGATTTGACAACAAAATAAAATTCTTCCATGATAAATGAAAGTGAAAAGTATTTTCAAAAAGAAAGCTGGCATTACAGAATACTCTCAGCAAAATATTCCATGAGGAAGAGATGAAAAACAATGATGTGAATCAGCAAAGGGTGTAACTACACTAAAGAACAACCAAATAAAGGAGAAATCAATTTGTGTCAAAAATATAATGAGCCAAATGACCAGGAATACAAATCATATCTCAATAATAACCCTGAATGTTAATGGCCTGAACTCATCAATCAAAAGACATAGACTGGCAGATTGGATTGAAAATAATGATCCAACAATTTGCTCCCTGCAAGAGACTCATCTCATAGAAAGAGATACCCACAGACTAAAGGTGAAAGGATGGAGAAAAACATACCATGCACATGTACACAGCAAAAAAGCCAGAGAATCCATCCTCATATCAGATAATATGGACTTCAAGCCAAAGTTAGTCAGAAGGGATAAAGAAGGGCATTTCATACTGCTTAAGGGAAGCATAAATCAGGAAGCCATAATAATCATAAATATATATGCCCCAAAGAATGGCTCATCTATATATGTCAAAAAAATCCTTCTCAGTGTCAGAAATCAAATAGACCACAATGTAATAATACTAAGTAATTTTAACACACCTCTCTCACCACTGGACAGATACTCCAAACAAAAATTGAACAAAGAAACCATAGATCTCAAAAACACAATCAACGATTTAGACTTAATGAACATTTATAGAATATACCATCCAACAAAGAGCGAATACACTTTCTCCTCAGTAGCACATGAACCCTTCTCTAAAACAGACCATACATTATGCCACAAAACTACTGTTAGCATATACAAGAAGATACAGATAATACCTTGTATTCTATCAGATCATAATCTATTGAAATTAGAAATGAATGACAGAGTATAAAACAGAAACCTCTCCAAAACCTGGAGATAAAATAATACGCTATTGTATGATGAATGGATAACAGAAGATATCGAGAAGGAAATTAAAAAATTCTTAGAGGTAAATGAGAACAAAGAAAAAACATATCAAAATCTCCGGGACACTATGAAAGCAGTTTTAAGAGGAAAATTTGATTCATGGAGTGCATTCAATAAAAGAAAAAAAATCAACAAATAAACAACCTAACACTGTGGCTCAAAGTCCTAGAAAAAGAAAAAAGCAACCCCAAAAGTAGTAGAAGACAGGAAATAGTTAAAATCAGAGCTGAAATCAATAAAATTGAAACAAAAGAAACAATATAAAAAATTAACACAATAAATAGTTGGTTCTTTGAAAAAATAAACAAAATTGATAAAGCCTTAGCCACACTAACAATGAGAAGAGAGAACCCAAATTACTAAAATTCGGAAGGAACAAGGAAATATCACAACAGACGTGATTGAAATACAAAATATAATTAGAAGGTATATTGAAACTCTATATTCCAATAAAATAGAAAATCTCAAACACATCAACAAATTTCAAGAGACATATGAACTACCTAAACTGTATGAGGAGGACATAGGGAATTTAAATAGATCAATTTCAAATAATGAATTAGAAGAAATCATCAAATGCCTACTAACAAAGAAAAGTCCAGGACCAGATGGGTTCTCATCTGAGTTCTACAAAATCTTTAAAGAAGAGCTCATTCCAATACTTCTCCAAGTATTTCATGAAATAGAAGAGGAGGGAACCCTCCCAAACTCATTCTAGGGAGCCCATATCACCCTGATACCTAAACCAGACAGAGATATATTGAGGAAAGAAAATTTCAGATCAATATCCTTAATGAAGATTGATGCAAAAATTCTCAACAAATCTTAACAAATTGCATACAAAAATATATTAAAAAGATAGTGTACCACGATTAAGTGGGTTTTGTCCCAGAGATGCAAGGTTGGTTCAACATCCAGAAATCAATAAATGTAATTCACCATATCACTAGACTTAAAGTCAAGAACCATGATTATTTTGATAAATGCGGAAAAAGCATTTGATAAAATATGGCATCCCTTCATGCTCACTGGAAAGAATAGGTTTAGTGGGAACATTTCTTAACATTGTAAAGGTCATCTATACTAAGCCCATGGCCAATGTCATTCTAAATGGTGCAAAACTGAAAGCATTTTGCCTAAAAACTGGAAAAAGGCAAGGATGCCCTCTTTCACCACTTCTATTCAACATTGTCCTCGAAACTCTAGCCAGAGCAATTAGACAGGCCAAGGAAATTAAAGGTATACAAATATGAAAAGAAGAACTCAAACTATCCCTATTTGCTGATGACATAATTATATATTTAGAGGAACCAGGAAATTTCACAAGAAAACTATTAAAACTCATAAGTGAATTCAGTGAATTAGCAGGATATAAGATTAATGCTCATAAATCCAATGCATTTTTATATATAAGTGATGAATATTCAGAAAAAGAAGTTAGGAAAACTACCCCATTCACAATAGCTTTGAAAGAAAAAAAAGAAATACTTGGGAATCAACCTGACAAAAGAGGTGAAAGACCTCTAACAATGAGAACTTCAGAACAGTAAAGAAAGAAATTGAAGAAAACCTTAGAAGATGGAAAGATCTCCCATGTTCTTGGATAGGCAGAATTAATATTGCCAAAACGACCATACTACCAAAAGTGCTATACAGATTCAATGCAATTCTTCTTAAAATCCCAATGACATACCTTACAGAAATAGACCAAGAAATCATGAAATTCATCTAGAAGAATAAGAAACCCAGAATAGCTAAAGCAATACTTAGCAGGAAGAATGAATCAGGAGGTATCACAATACCAGACCTTCAACTATACTACAAAGCAATAATAACAAAAACAGCATGGTATTGTTACAAAAATAGGTAGATCAATAGTACAGAATAGAGGACATGGACTCAAACCCAAATAAATACAATTTTCTTATACCAGACAAAGTTGCAAAAAATATGCAATGAAGAAAAGACCCTCTTCAACAAATGGTGCTGGGGAAAGTAGAAATCCATATGCAATGAATGAAAATAAACTCCTATCTCTCACCCTGAACAAAAATCAACTCACAATGAATCAAGGACCTTGAAATCAGTCCAGAGACCCTGCACCTTAGTGTCCAAATCTTCAACTTGTTGGCTTAGGATTAGACTTCCTCAACAGGATTCCCATTGCACAAGAAACAAAAGCAAGAATCAATAACTGGGACAGATTCAAACTAAATAGCTTTCTCTCAGCAAATAAAACTATCAGCAATGGGAAGAGAAAGCCTACAGAGTAGGAGAAAATCCTTGCCACTCATACTTCAGATAGAGCACTAATTTCCAGAATATATAAAGAAATCAAAAAACTCTACAAGAAGAATACAAATAACCCAATCAACAAATGGCTAAGGATATGAACAGACACTACACAGTAGATCTACAAGCAATCAAAAATATATTAAAATTTTCAGCATCTTTAGTAATAAAAGAAATGCAAATGAAAACCCTAAGATTCCATCTCACCCCAATTAGACTGGTGATTATCAAGAACACAAGCAACAGTTGAAGTTGGAGAGGATGTGGGGAAAAAGGTGCACTCATACATTGCTGGTGGGGTTGCAAATTAGTGCAGCCACTCTGGAAAGCAGTGTGGAGATATCTTAGAAAACTTGGAATGAAACTATCATTTGACCCAGCTAACCCACTCCTCGGCCTATACCCAAAGGACTTAAAATCAGCATACTACAGAGATACAGTAACATCAATGTTCATAGCTGCTCAATTCACAATAGCCAGATTGTGGAACCAACCTATATATATATATATATATATATATATATATATATATATATATACCATGGAATATTACTCAGCCATAAAGAGTAATAAAATTATGACATTTGCAGACAAATGGATGCAGTTGGAGAATATCATGCTAAGTGAGATAAGCCAATCTCACAATCCAAATGACGAATCCTCTCACTGATAAGCGGATGATGGATGACACATATAGGGGGTGGGAATGGGGCAAGAATGGATGAAGAAGGGACTCTATAGAGGGATAAGAGGGGTGATAATGGTGGTGGGGAGAAAAAATAACAGAATGAATCAAAAACTTTTACCCCAGGTAAATGTATGATTACACAAATGGTATGCCTCTACTTCATGTACAAACAGAAAAACAAGATGTGTCCCATTTGTGTACAATAAAAATGAATTATAAATAAATAAATAAATAAATCATATTCTATTTAAAATAAGAAATTTTGTATCTCTGATCATCAAGGATATTGGTCTGTAGTTTTCTTCCTGTTTTAGTCAGTTTTTTCATTGCTGTGACTAAAAGACCCAATCATAATAATTGTAGAGGAGGTATGGTTTTGAAACAGAAAAATGGATTGTGTCTAGTAGTTATTGACATGAGAGACCCAGAACTCTTGGAGAGGTTTGATAGATATATATATACATAAAAAAATTAGTCAATAATTTACAGTAGCTAATATTGAATCTTGAATAACTCCAATATTTAATCGTCAGGCAAATGAGAATAAAAAGCAAATGTGACTGGTAAGTAGTAGCCAGAGAAGTAGAACAGAAACCAGGAGAAATTGATGTCACAGAATCTTCAGAGGGAGAATATTTCAAAAGGAGGGGGTACAATATCTTGCTTTAAGAGATCAAATATGCACTTTGAATCTAAGGTTTATTTTCATAACTTATTAGTCATGTCTGTGGTTGTATATGTGATTTTGTACCCTGGCTATGCTTTATTTTATTTATCAGTAATGTGTTTCTATTTGCTCATTTTATTCTTTTTTTTTTTTTTTTGGTACTGGAAATTGAATTCAGGGGTACTTGACCACTGAACCACATCCCCAGCCCTACTTGTATTTTGTTCAAAGACAGGGTCTCACTGAGTTGCTTAGTGCCTCACTTTTGTAGAGGCTGGTTTTGAACTCAGGATCCTTCTGCCTCATCTCCCAAGCTGCTGGAAATACAGTCTTGTACCATTTTTTTAATGATATATGCAGTCAGATTCAGCTACATGAGAAAGCAGAGAGCCTAAGAGGAATAAAAAACAACAGAGTTTATATATTCACATGTCTTAGAGACAGAAGGCACTGCAGGTTATGCAGAGTCACATGAGAAAAATACCAGAGTGGTCAAGAGACTGAAGACAGAAACAAGTGGAGAGCATTAAAAAGGAAAGACCAGGCAGGGTAAATAGGAATGGCTAGCTATAATAATTTTCCTAAGGCATGGTTCACACAGAGGACATTTGACTCTGGATTGGTTAGATCAAAGGCATCTTCAAGTATTCTTTTTGTTGTCTCTAAGAATTGGCTAGCTCAGGGAGGGACATATTTCCCCAGCTAGAAAGCTATTTTAAAGATATTGAAAGATCATAATACATATACAGAAAATAAGTATACATACAATACATTCATAATCTTTAGTCCATTGGATGTAAAGTTAACTTAAAATTGCCCTGTAAACCATTGAGTTATTTCCAGGTTTATGCTATTATAAATAAATATTTTTGTACATGTGGTTTTGCAGGGGTATATTTTAAGTGATTTTGTACTCTGGTTAAAATTCCAGAAGTAGTGTTATTTTATCAGAGCATTAGGATATATCTTTATGGTCTTTAAAGTAATTCAGCAAAATGACCAACTTGTGAAGCAAAGGTCATCAGCATCTTTTAAAATTTTTAAATTATTTTTACAAATTGACATTAATTATGATAATATAGATGTGTAAAGAGGAAAGTAAATACTACTAAAGTTACTAAAATCCAACTGTTAATGTTTTTAGAAAACATCCTTTCATATATATTTTCAATATAAATATAAATAGACATTTTATACAAATTGGATTCTTTATTATGCTTGCTATGGAATATTCTATGATAATAAAAATGAATCTAGATTATCATTTTAAAGGACATATGTTTATTTCATCATTTAAGCTTCAAAACCTATGTATATTAAGGTTAAGTTCTTTAAATCCCTTGATGTGCTATTGCTGGATGAGAGTAAATACACATACTTAAATTTTTTGAGGGGGTAGTAACTGGGGACTGAATCCAGGACCACTTTAGCACTGAGATATATCCCCACACCTTTCTGTTTTTTATTCTCCCTACAGACTCTCACTGCTTTGCTGAGATTGCCCTGAACTTGTAATCCTCTTGCCTCGGTTCCTGGATGGTGATCTAGGAACCAGCAGGACAACTGGGCATGCTCAGAAGCTGGTCAAGTTTGGATCTCAGACAGGCAGCTTGTGCCTTACAGCAGTGGTACCAGTGCTAGGAGGAGAGGGGAAAGGATGAAAGCTAGAAGTGGGAGGAGGAGTGGGCCAGCTGGAGCCAGGAGCACCACCAATAGGAAAATGACGAGTTCTTTGTTTGGAAAAGGCTCTCCTACCCCTTGGAGTATCTTCTGTCAGCAAGGAGAGTGGCTACCTGAAGTCAGCCAAGAGAAATAAATCAAAGAGATGGTAGACAAGAAGACCCCTGCATTTTGAGGAGGTGGAGAGGACTGGCATGGGACACCCACCTGGAGCTCAACTGCCAGGTAAGGACTGCGCTTGCCACCCAGTGCTCAGCAAAGTCAGTGGCAGTAGTGGAAAATGTTTTCTGTGCTAGTAGAAAATTTTTTTCTGTGTTAAAGAAGTTACAAGAAGGAATGAAAGAGGTTGTTCTGTCAACTTGGGGCTAGGGTAGTGCTTAAACCTGGAGAAGGTCATCTACTACAGAGGGAGTTGCAGCTCCTGGAATGTAGTTGGGAAATCTCTACTGCCACCCAATTATCTGTAATGGGATGTGAATAAGGTGAGAGGTGCCCAGGAGAGACCCATGGTTGCCACACCCAGCTTACTTTCACTTTGATTTTCTGTTTTCCTAATATGGGATCCAAGTTGCCAAGCATCAGGTCTGGCTGAGCTGCTAGACTGTGTGTGTGTTTGCATGAGTATGTGTACGTGCATGCAGGTAGGGCCCTTGTTTTATTTCACATGGTTTTTAGGAGAGCAACTACACAAATCTTAGACAAGCCACTTGCTTGAATTACACTTAAGGCATGGAAGATGTAAATGTTGCTGTTATAGTAACTCGTTAATGTAATTAGCCAGAGTGTGCTTCCTTATTCACCCAGTCTAGACTCACTTAGGGGCATTGCTGAAAATTGCACATGTTCTCCTCTCTAACACTCTCCTGGCACAGCTTTCTGACTTCTGCTTTTTTTTAAAGGTGTAGGCTTGGAGGGTAAAAACTGACTGGAGTAGTAGATTCTGATTTTCTATTTGGCTAGGTGCATGTTGGAATTTGACCTTGAACTGTCTGCTTTTGCTTCTGTGCAACTCTTCTTACATGAAGGTTAGAAGTGAAGAGAAAGCAAGGGTTTGGGTATTAAATCCATATGGACAGATATCAAGCTTGCAAACCTGTTGTAGGAACCTGTTGGAAATCTGTGAGGATAAGTGCCCCCTATCCCATGCTGTGGATCATGTTTGCAGTATGAATGGACAGATCCCCTTGAGAAAAGTGTATTTATCAGAACAACTGTGTTGATAAGAACACTGATTATTTCTCTGTGTGCTTAGCACAGATCTTTCATTTCTTCCTTGGTTGGCTGCTGATTTCTATCAAGACAAATAACCTCCCTGCCCCATTTTATCCTTTCTTCAGGGTTACTATTTGAAAAAAAAAATAAGCATGATTCATAATTATGTAGACCATAATAATTATAGATCATGAGATCATATATTCCTTGAAACATTCATCAGTAAGTCCTGTGTTTGAAATGTTGCCCAAATATTTGCTTTAGAGAGAAGTCATGTGTGAGTATGTACTGTAAAATGTGGGAATGTGGAACCTAGAACAGATACACACATGGAGACAGAATTGTTGTGATTGCATATGAAAAAATGAATACTTTCTATTTCAAGTACTGTGGTATAGATACGGTTTTGGGTGAACCCAGTTGTAATGGAAGTCAGTATTGCAAAATGCACATGTGCATGGAACATGCCTTCCTCTTCACTGTGTGTTCCAATACATGTGGTTCCCATCCCATTCTTCCAAAATTAAATTGGCTTTCCTGTTGTTTTATTTACATGGTTTTTCCCAATTAGCTGACTATATAATTGGTGACTGTTCTTTATTATAATTCATGATTGTGGATCTATAAGCCATACTATTTTTGAAGAGCTTTCCATCTGGAGATATAACTTTATCTTATTCATTGAAAAATTACATCTGATCTACATGGTTTCTGTAAGTGGAAGGGATTCTGTGATGAAAATACAGAATGGCACGGAAAATTCACATGAGGCAAAAGGTTTCTTGGTAACAGGAACATGTGGAATTGGTTGACATTTAGAGAAAGAACAAGTGTTATAAGAAGAGACTTTTATTAAGCCCACATTAAAACTTATTTATAAAATGTTTTAAATATTAGAGAAATGTATAAATATGCATTATCCTATTTTTATTGGGGTGTGAGAACACTAAAATATCAGTTTATTTCTTAAGATTATTTATGGGTTCATGACTATTATTTAGATTGTTACCTTCCTGTTTTTTCCCTATTAAGAATAATAATTTATTACAGAAAAAATTTTTTTATTATTTCAAGCTAGAGTAAGCAACACATGAACATCTTTTAATCATAATTTAGCTTTCAATTGCAGTCAAACTTTTGAAATTGAGCATGTAAAACAATGTGAAATTACCAGAATTAGAATTTTGTATCCATCCTGGTAAATAAGAAGAAAATTAAAGATGACTAAAATTAGTTGCCTTATGTATTTGTACATTATAATGTAATTGATTTTCAACATTTTTACCTAAAATATCTTGTCATTTCTTGAGACAACATGGTTTGCTTTCCAAATAATATTGTACAATTGGTAGATTTACTTCCTCCCTCCTAAATGACCTTGGCATCTTCAGTGTAACTGTTAAGAGACTATGTTTTGTTGCAGTGTGATAAGTTTTTGCAGAAAGCAGTGTTGAGTAGTGCCACTTCAGATAAGAGATGAATGAACTGTAAATAATTTAGAAGATGGGGAATTTGCTTGGTGTTCAGAGATGAATTTATCTCTCAGTTAGAGAGTCTGATTTTATGTTATCATATATTATGACTAATAGCATTATATTCCAGGCATTGTTTTAAAGTATGTGAATTGGAAATGGTTTCTTTTATACAGTGCATTTGTGAATTAAGTTAGACTTTCCTTCAGTAGAATATTTCATATAGCTTACATTGTTCCAATAAAAAATTTAATTAAATTCTTCTCCCAGGCTTATTTTAAATGTAAATCAGCATGGTGAAGTTGCCTCATTATTGTTGAATTCAAGGTATGCTTTGTTTTTCTAGATATTGTATCTGTGAAGTGCTCCACTTAACTTGTCATCTATAAAATCTTTTGTTCTGGTGGAAGACCTGTCCTAGTTTTAGCTCTATGGAACTATTGTTTTAATGACTTAGTGAATCAGTGAAGTCAAAATGTAGATAAGAATAACAATAACTTTTTTCTATAAATTTTACTAGTAGTTCTAAATCACTTCAACCTGCACACATAAAAGTTTAAGACTTAATTTAGCCTATTAATCTTGATTTTCAAATTTTCTTTCTTTTTTTGGTGGGGAGCAAAGGTTTCAAAGAATGGTATAATAGAAAATAACAATTGGCTCCTGAGGTGGGAGGAGGGAACCACAGGCCCTGATTCATTGTGTGCTTATTTCCCTTGGGAGAATATGTCCATCACTGCCTGTATCAGGCTCCTAAATTAACACCATCAGCTTTGGAGGTAGGAGAAGATAGCAGATCTGGCCATCCTGAACTGGACTGAGCTGGCTCCAGCATATCAGCTTTTAGGAAAGATACATTTGTCATAACTCCCTATGATAAATAGGGCTGGGTGAACTAAATTCCCAGAGATTTCTGGAAGAACATATTTATTGAGTGGAATGGAGTGTTTTAATAATTAACATTAAAAATTAGTCATTTCCCAAGGAAATAAAGTACTAATAAGTAAATCCAGGTGCCTCATGGGAATCTATTGATCCTCAAAGACAATCTTTCATTTTGTGAAGTTTCCTACATTGGTATTTGTTCATTTATTTTACTCAGATAATCATTTAGCATATGCCTATATGTTATGGATCTCCATCATAGTCCATTTTTCTTATCTCCTCCTATTTTGCTAAGGACACCTTTCCCACATAACCCCCTCCTGACACAGTGTAAAGCACCATTCCAGAGTTCTTGGCCCTACTTTCACTTCTCTCCTTCCAAATGAGTTAATGTGGCTTAATTTCTTCTAACAGCACTTGATGCTTTGTTCCTTCCTGATGATGGTTCATTTATTGTTATACCTGCTTTTATCTTCACAACCACTAATCTTTCTCCCTTTTTATTACTGGACTTGTCGCCATGAACAGGCTAGTCTCACTCGTATTTGTAGCTTGTCCAGATTGTTCTCAACATACTTTCTAAAATTGTGTACCAGAAAGATATGTGAGAGATTTTTCAGTTGCAAAGGAAGGAAAAATTAATCCAGAAAATGAGCCCTTTATCTCTATCCTCAATAGTAGAGTGAGACCTTAAGTAATAAAACATTCCTTGTGTCTGGAGAATGGCTTAATAGAAAAAAAAACTCTTCTCTTTTTTCTCTCATCTTCCCCTCCTCTTTTTATTTCCCTTCCGTTTATTTTTCTCACATTGTTTTTTCCCCACTATTTAACTGGCCTAATTCAATCTTCAACATTTTTATGTGACTAGTCTTATCTTTTAAAATGGGAAAAATGTATGTGTGGGCATGTAGCATGTTTAAAGTTGTTTTTCTTCAATTAGAGAAGGTTTCTTTTACCTTTGAAATGTTAACAGCAAACTCAAGTCAACAATTCAATTCTATTCACAAAAAGAAACACAAAATAGGCTTCAGGGATTGGTGAGGCAGATGTGCTAGCTTCTGTCTGAGCCTATGGAGGCCCTGGTTTTCTCCTGTCCCACGTGCAGCCCTTCCCTCTTGCCCCACCATGATCATGTTTTTTTCCCTACGGGGACTGGGTACCAGACCTGGTGGGCTTCACCCTTCTGATGCCAGCAATAGCCATTGGAAACGTTGGCCACCTTGCAATAGATTTGATCTTTTCCACTTTGAACATGCATAAAATTGGCTACTTCTATACTGATTGCCTGGTGCCAAGGTTGGAAACAATCCATATGCAACCACAGAAGAAAATTCAACAGAGCTCAGTACAAATACTGAAATATATTCATTGCCTTCAAGGAAGCTTGTGACTCTTCATTTAAGATCCATTTTTATCAAGTATAAATCCAAATCATTTTGTGAAAAGCTGCATTTTTTGATGTAAAGCAGTGGCTGTGCTAAAGTCGTCCTGCTTTCAAGCAGTCATTCCTACCAGCACAATGATTTCCAGTTGTGCAGTACTTCTTTCCAGTACTTGCTTACACCTTCTGTTCACGAAAGGATTCAAAATAAAATAGAAAGACTTACCTGGAAAAAAATGGAAAAAAGTCCATGCATCCCTCAAATGGATGATTCTGAGTTTTGTATCCATGTTCCAGAAGGAGGGATCACAAAAGCACTCTATGATGAAAGCTGTTCTAAAGAAATCAAAATGGCTTTTCTGATGAAATTTGTTTCTGAAAGGGACGATACTCCAGATGCGTTAGGTCTTGTTGAGTAACTTCATGAATGACTTCAGATCATCAAAACTTGTTTACAGAATGATGACCCTACAACACCTACCTTGTCATGTAAAATCCCAAGTTCTTGGAGGTTATTCTTTGGCAGTGGTCTTCCCTTACACTGTTTTGATCTGTTTTTCATTCTGTACCTTGTTTATACACTCATTGGCAGCACAACTATTATAACAACTGTTAAATAATCTTTATAAAAATGTGACTTTGCAAGAATGCATTAGGAAAAGAATGAGCAAAAGATCTTTGGCTATACTTTTTACCATATGTAATAAATGTAGATTTTATACAGTAAAATTTTGTTTCCTGAGTAAAAAAAGAAACATAAAATAAATTCCCCCATGATTTATAATATATTATAATGTAATTTAATAGGGATTTTTGTTAATAAAATGCATGTATAAGAATTTTGCATCCTTTAGCTATTGTACTAAACATATTATAAAATAGATATTGTGGAAATAATGATATGTGAATTTCACTAGTTTTCCTCATTTTCTCAATTCTTCTGAGATTCAGGTTGGAATGTTCTTAGATCTATCATTAACTAGGCCTGTTGCTGTAGTTTGAGCACTAATTTGGGCACCTTGCCTATGACAGAAAATCTCAAAGCCAAGACAGCTATTTTGCATGTCTTTAGCAGACATTTGTGAGGATGACAATCTACCAAAACCTGTGTGGTATGTCTTGGTCTAGCTTATAAACTATGGGTAAGGTCATTTGGAAAGGGAGTTCTCTGAACTGAAAAATGATAGACACCACTGGCATTAGCTGAACATTTTATTCTTACTTCAAAAAAATTAAAAATGTCTTATTTAGCAATTGCAGAACCATAAGGAAAAATAATCTAGTCTACTTGAAAAAAAAAAAAACACACAAACCTGTTTAGATAAATTAGAATTTACTCTGTAGTCAGAGAATCAACACTGACCCTCACATACCCTTTCTCAAACTCCACACAGTTCTTAAAATGTCTTTTTACCACTCTAACGAAGAGACTTCTCAACCTTATGTTTTCTGAGGTTTTAAAGACTGGTTTATAAATATTTCCAGAATTTCTTTATCAAGATATATTTTCTGGGATTTAGTTATTCTTTGTATGTAGAATGGGCCTGATAAAACCACTGAGTTTGTATTGTCACCCATTGACACATAAAAACACTAATAAAAATCCTTTATTGAATATGTAGTATCCTTCAGGCTTTATAATGGATGGATGGCATTTTATGTTATGTTCTAACTCTGTATTTGGAAGACATTATGATTGTTATTTCATTATTCCATATTTTGTAATTAAAGAGGGCAGTTATTATTATTATCAACATTCTTACCTTAAAAAGTTTAAAAGAGGAAAAAACAACTGCAGAATGTCAGATTACATAGAAAATAAGTGGCATAACTGGCTTTCAAAACTCCTGGACTGCTAATCTCCAAAACATTTTCTCTTTCAACATTGCAGGTAGAAGTCATACAAATAGAAAAAGAAGAAATTGGAGAATACCTAAAATCATCTCTCAGGGATTTTCAAAAATATTATATGATATTATTAATTATAGTCACCAATGTTATATAATAAATCACCTGAACTCCTTCCTTTTGTCTAGTTGGAATTTTTTTATCAATTGGCCAATATCTTTCCTGCCCCACAGTGCCCCAGTCCCTGACCATCACCACACTGTGCTCTTAAAATTGACTGGAACACTTCTAATCAGCTCTCTAGCTCCAGGACCTCGCTGCTTTCAAATTGGCCTCTGGCAGGCAAAGAAGGCAAATGTCTATTCCCTTGATTGTATATTTGAAATGATATAATTTTTCTTTCCTTTCCCAAAGGACATGTTTCCTTTATAAATAAGAAAGGCCCCTTACAAAGCAACATCCTCAGGCAGTTGGCCAGCATAATGTCTGTCAGAGAATGAAAAGAACAAGTGAATAATAGACTAGAAGTAAACTGATCTGTGAATCTTTTTTTGTACTAGTATGTATTAAAGGTAGAAGTGCATCTTAAACAACCCATCTTGTCATTTTGAAGTAAGATACATGGTTCATTTTAGGATGTGTAATATTTCTGTCTGCAAAGAGACAAAAGATGTCCAAAATATTTCACAGCATTGACAGTGGACTTTGAAATCACAATCATAAGACATATCAGATATACTTTAATTTTTCCTCCCACACTACTCTCAATTTCACTTCTGCCATCCCATGCACAAAATCAAATTAGTTTTCATTTAAAATTTTGTTCTTTCTACTTGTAGATGAAGTAGATTCTGTTTTGACATATTAAAACAAACATGGAGCCTATCATTTTTTATTTTAAAAATTTGGTTGTTTGAGTCATACAGGACAGTAGGATCCATTTTGATATAATTATATAAGGAAGGAATAAATTTTATTCTAACTAGTACCTCATTCTTGTGAATGTACATAATGATGGGATTCACTGTGAGGTTTTTATATATGTACATAGGAAAATTATGTCAGATTCAATTTTTTCTTTTCTTATCCATCTACCTTCCCTCCATTCCTAATCTACTGAACTTCTACCCACCCCTATATTGTGGGTTAGCTTCCATACATGAGAGAAAATTTTTGACTTTTGGATTTTGGAGAATGGTTACTTTCACTTAGCATGAGAGTCTCTCAATCCATCAATGTACTGATAAATGTCATAAAGCCATTCTTTATGGCTAAGTAATACTGCATTGTGTATATATACAACATTTTCTTTATTCATTCATCTGTTGAAGGGCACTCCAGTTGGTTTCATAGCTAAGATATTGATATTTGCACTGATGTTAACATCAGTGTGGCTCTGTCACTAGTATGCTGATTTTAACTCCTTGGGGTACATACCAGGGAATGGGATAACTGCATCAGATGGTGGTTCCATTCTCAGTTCTTCTGAGGAATCTCCATACTCCTTTCTAGAGTGGTTGTACAAATTTACAGACCCCAGAAATACATGATTGTACCCTTTTTCTACATCCTCACCAACTTTTATTGTTATTTGTGTTCTTCATAATTGCCATTCTTCCTGGAGTGAGGTAAAATCCTCCTGTAATTTTTATTTGCACTTCTCTAATTGCTAGAGATGTTGAATGTTTTTTCATATATTTTTGACCATTCAAATTATTCTTCTGGGTAGTATCTGTTAATTCCTTTGCCTATTAATTGATTGGGTTATTTGTTTTCTTCAGTGAGTTCTTTGTATACTCTAGAAATTAATGCCTTTTCTGAGGTGCAGATGTTAAACATTTTCTCCCATTCTGTAATCTCTCTCTTCCCTCTGTTGATACTTTCTCTGTGAAGAAGATTTTTAGTTTTATATCATCCCATGTATTGATTTTTTAAATTTAATTATTGCACTTCGGGAATCTTGTTGAAGAAGTTGGTACCTATGTCAACTTGATCGAGCACAGGGCCTACATTTTCTTCTAGTATGAACAGCATCTCTGGTATAATACCTAGGTCTCTTGTCCACATTAAGTTCAGTTTTTTTGCAAGGTGAGAGATAGGGGTTAATTTTCATTCACTACATGTGGATTTCCAGTTTTTTCAGCACCATTTTTTGAAAGTGATATCTTTTCTCCAATGTATTTTTTTGGTGCCTTTGTCCACTATGAGATGATTCTATTTATTTGCTTTTCTCTCTGTACCTTCTATTCTACTTCATTGGTCTTCATGTTGTTTTTCTTACTATAACTGTAATATAACTAAAGGTCTGGTATTGTGATGCCTCTTGCTTTGTTTTATTTTTGTAGAGGATTGCTTTTGCTATTCTGGGTCTTTTATTTTTCAAAATAAAATTCACAACTGTTTTGTCTACTTTGTCATTGGAATTAGATTAGGAATTGCATTAAATCTTTGTAGAGCTTTTTGTAATGTAACCATTTGGTGACTATTAATTCTGCTTACCCATGTACATGGGAGGTCTTTCAATCTTCTAAGTTCTTCAATTTCTTTCTTTAGAATTCTGTAGTTTTCATTGGAAGAGGTCTTTCAGCTCTTTTGTTAGATTGATTCCCAAATATTTTTTGAGAGTATTGTGAGTGGGGTAGGTTTCTTAATCTCTCTTTCAACTGATCTGTCATTGATATTTAATAATGCAATTGATTTATTTTTTTGAATAATTCATTTATCAGTTCTAGAAATTTTCTGGCAGAGTTTTTTTCTTTTTTATTCTTTTTAGATATGAATGGCAATAGAGTATATTTTGACATATTAATAGGAACACAGAGTATGTCATATTCTACTTTGGATCCCAGTCTTGTGATTGTACATTATATGTAGATTCACTGTGTTGTATATACATATATTCCTATTCCCCTTCCCTTCAACCCCTTTTGTTTAATTCACTTAACTACTATTCTTTCCCCCTACTTTATTGTGTATCATTATCCATATATCAGAAAGAACATTCAACCTCTGTTTTTTGGGGATTGACTTATTTTCCTTAGTATAGTAGTCCATGCTAAGATCCATTCATTTACTGGCAAATAACAGAATGTCATTCTTTTTATGACTAATATTCCATTGTGTATTTATACCACAGTTTCTTTTTCCTTTCAGCTGATGAAGGGAACCTCAGTTTTTTCCATAACTTAGCTATTGTGAATTGATCTGCATCACTGTACAATGCTGATTTTTTTCATTTGATACCAGTGATTGAACCCATGGGTACTTAACCACTGAGTTACATCACCAGCTACATTTTTTGATATTTGCTTTAGAGATTGGGTCTTGTAAAATTTTTGGTTCCTCACCATATTGTTGAGACTGGCTTTCAACTTGTGATCCTCTTGCCTCTGACTCTTAAGTTGCTGGGATAGTATGCTGATCTTCATGCCTTTGGATATAGGGTTTTTTTTTTTTTTTTTTAGTCTTCTAAAAATAGGATCATGTCATCAGGAAATAGAGATAGATTAATCTCTGGTTTTTCTTTTCATATCCCTTTAATTTCTTTCTTTTGTCTCATTTTTCTGATTAGTTTCAAGGACTATGTTGAATAGAAGTGATAAAAGAGGACATATATTTCTTATTCAAATTTCATAGGAATTCTTTCTGTTTTTGTCTATTTAGAATAATGTTGGCCTTGGTTTTGATGTATATGATTTTTACAATGTTGAGGTATGTTCCTTCTATCACTAGTTGTCTATTGTTTTTAACATGAATGTATGGTGGACTTTGTAAAGTGTGTTTTTTTATTGATATAATCCTGTGGTTCCTATGTTTAAGTGTATTGATTTGGTGATTTATATTTATTTATTCCTGTGTGTTGGATCAACTATGCATTCCTGGGATAAAATCCATTTGATCATGAATTTTAAAATAATCAAATCAAACACAGAACACTTTCCAAAACATATAGCATACTTATGTTGATTTTCTATTTCACTGCCTTACTAATTAAATCAAAGTTTTAAAAATTACACTTTTATTAAGCTTTTGAAATAATTATAAAATTGTCAATAATTATCAAACATTTATCTTACAACTAAAAAATGTAGAGACAGATATAAATTCTATTTATTTCCATAATCATTTCACAAATATACCTTCTTCTCAACCCTTAGTGTGTACACTTTTAAAGTAGAGTAGAAATGAGTCTTTTTGTTCCTTTTTTACCTCAACCACAGTTGGCATTCTTTATGTTGACTTAAGTTACAACTATAGTTCTACATTTACCATGTTTTAATGTATTTTGTTTTCTGCATTCTTAGAAATTTTCTACACTTGAGAAACCTCAATTCAAAGTCTTTCTTTAGACTTAATTTTGAATAAAGTTGTTTTGAACTCTCAAATCTTTGAGGCTAACCTGAAATTTAATCCATAGACTCTCATTTCAAATGAACTGTAGAATTTTGATGACCTGGGCTTTGGTTGAAAAGTAGAAATATTTCAGTTAATTACTGCAAGTTTGTAAATATAATTCAGAAGCAGATCCCATATTCTTGGCTAGAACGGTTGTTGTATTTCCTCATTTTTTCCTTGGGTATGTGGGAGAGTTCCGAGAGGTAATGAGTAGTTATCTGTCAAATGAATATTTGAGAATTAATGACAGTTTCTCTTCAAGTCAGCTCATTAGTATAATTTCCACTGAGATTTAAAAACATAGCCATTATCACTATCCCATGATTTTTTTGTACTGGAACCCAGGGTCACCTCACTGCTGAATTGCATGTAGTTCTTTTTATTTTTATTTTTTATTTTGTGGCAGGTCCTTACTAAGATGCTAAGGTTGACCTAAAACTTGCAGTTCACCTACCTAAACATGTGCCATCATGCTCCCTTGCTACCCACTTTTTAATTAACAGAAATAGCCCCTTTGAAATCTTACTGTTTGAATAATTGCTGCAAATAAATTTACCTCAGAATTGTGAAAACTCAGTAACTGTACCCAATGAAAGGTCACACTGTGATGAGACATATCCAAATCAAAATTATGTCAGTAGACTTCTACCAAAAGGTGTAATAAAATACATGAAATCTTTGAGCACTCTATCTTCCTATCTACTACAATAAAATATGGTAATAAATTGACAAGAGTATAAAGAAGTTCTTAAAGTTTTTTAAGGATCTCAATTAGAGTTTATTTACCTTGCTCCCATTTATATTTTATCATATGACACATAGTAATAGTTCAGTTATGGCATCTTCTATGGCTGAAGCCATACCTAACTGATGATATATACAAAAAGCTGGGGGTCTGTGCCTGCCCTGGGAAAGCTCATAAGCAGGGTACAGATGCCCACATAATCAGCTAACTATATTAATTAAGTAAATTAATACAGATTCTCTTAGTAATGTACACATAATATAAGTAACAGGTTGTATGTTGCCTTCTATAAGGCAAATATAGGTTATTGATTTAATGTCCTAGCAAGTTAAAATTGTCCATTTGCAGATTTTTGCCTCTTTCCATGTTTTAAAATAAAATTTACAAGACTATAACCAAAGATGGGTATGGTGTTTAGACAACAAATAGAGGTCTCTCTGCCTCCAGTTTTCTAACATGGACATAAGACTGTAAGTTTGAATTTTAACAATATATGAAAAGCAACAGAGAGACAGAACTGAGAGAGAAAGAGAGAATGGGGGAGGAGAAAATTGGTCAAAATGAACTCACTAAGACTTGGCACAATTTTTTTTTACTTCAAACCTTGTATGACCTATGACCAAAGACCAAAGAGCAAACCTTTTGGTCATTTCATAGACTTGTTTTGCTGCACCAACTCTGCAAGTGGTCTGAGTGGAACAGGGTGTCCATGAATGGATAATATACTGTAAAAATATTATATAATTTACATCCAATATGAGGTTCTCTCCTCTTGCCCAAGACCTTGACATCACCTAGAATACATTTTTTTTTTTTGCTGAAATATGTGAGAGCTCTTCTATGGGGGATACAGGGAGAAACATTAAGTACCTTGATGCAAACTGTGTCTCAGTACCAATGGAAAATGATGCACTCAGATTAAAGGGAGTTTGTTTTATATACTTCTTTGTCCTAAGTACATCAAACATTGCCTCCTATGTTTGAATAAATACATACAGAAATTATTGGATATTACTAGATTATGAATATCACAGATGTCTTGGTGTCTTTCCTTGAAGTTCCTCTATGAGGGGGAAAAATACTTAGGATAGTTTGTTGTTAGGTATGTTGCACCAGTTTGCTGTATTGTATGCAAAAATGGGGGTTAAGCCCCAAAATATTGTCCCTTATTTTTTTCACCATAAAACACATTGAATTATCCCAATTTTTCCTGAAAAAATTAAAACCACACATTCCATTTGCACCAGTCATTGAAGACTTCGCAGAAAGCTGTGTACTTCAGAGAACAGAGGAATAACTATTCAACAAAATTTTTTAAATGCTCCAGCACATAATTTCAATGAGAATGATTAATTAAAATATCCTGTTATCTGTTTCAGGATTTTTTATGCCATATTCCTAGAAGCATTTTTATATCCAATCTCTATTATCAGTTGGTCAGTGACATGAATCAAGAGAACAATGAAGATAAAATTAATACAAACCATAGTTTTGTAAATTATTCTAATTGGTGTTTCTCCAAAATACTTCTAATATACATTTCATACATATTTTGTATTTAATTGCATATTTTTATTTGTTTAATAGAATAAAATATAAGTATGAAATATGACAAATATTCAAATAATACTCATGGACCTTGTAAAAACAGTTTTTTTTATATTTATGAAAATATTTATTTTTTAGAATACAGAATAGACTATCATAATACTGAATATTTCTCCAGAATATAAACAGTTTATTCTAGCACAGCTAGCCAATTGTATATTGATAGAAGATTAGGCCTTCATAGCACCCATTTCATCTAAGCTCAGATGAATATCCATGGAGTAAAAAGGTCTATTGAAATTATAACCCAAAGGGCAAATTTTTCTGCTCTGTCATTGGTGTTACTTTCTCTCTCTTCTTAATGGCATTCTTGAAAACTTTACACCTTCTGTGTATCTGAATATAATCAGAACTGACACTCATTAGTACACTAGCTCATCTTCTAGACCAATATCATGCTTATCATCTTAATATAGGTGAATGTTAGCTAAACAAAGGAATTCTCACATATTTCATTCAATAACTAAAATAGTGCAGAAAAAATGACTCATTCCATCATATGTAGAAGGTCTCAGTATTTTTTTTTCAAAAAGCAAAATCAAACCACTTTTGTAATAAAAGGTAACAAAAAAAATCCATGTAACTAAATGCTATTTGGTTGAAAGTGCATTATAGGGCATATACTATTTATTTGCTCTATATACATTTGCATATATTTAATGTACACTGTCATATTTGGATTTTCATTAATATCATATATTTAATACTTGAATCTAAATGGAATGGAAAGAAGATTTTAAAAGACTCCAGGGATGATATTGTTTCATTTCATCATTCCATTTTAATACATTAGTGTTTTTCTTTATTCATTTGATTACGCCAATTTTAGAGGTAAAATCCACAACCAAAGCGTATATAGTATAGTTGAAAATATGAAAGAGTATTGTCTTCAGTATGTCAGAAGTAGTGATTCTGATTAAACAAAAAATACTTCAAGTCATGAATGATGATCTTAAAAAATATATTAGAAGTTTTATATGTTCTTGGCACTGTAATAAAATTGATCTGGAAAATATGGGTAAAGTATGCTCAAATATGAATAAATGCAATTTACAGTTAACACTGGAATGTTTTGGAGTACTACATTTGTCTTCACATTTTATATCAGGAACATATGTTCACAATCTCCCAGCTGTACTTTTGATTTAATAAGAAATGATAGAATTTTAATCCTGGTTCACCAACTCCTTGCTTCCCCCCTTTTGTGGGATACTGGGGATTGAACTTAGGGACAATTTATGACAGAAAACACTGATTTTACTTTTCAACATGTAAGTTCTCCCTGGGGAGAATATGTAGTGTCCTATCACAAGAGAGAGAAAGTCCGGGTATCTTGCAGGAGTAAATTGGGTTTTGTAATAAATAGACTTCTGCAAAAATGCTGGATCAGTGGTTGTTCTAATGTGCCCAGGAAAAGAGATTCTCATACATAGGTCAGTGTTGTCTTGGGTTGTTATTCATTCATTGGAAGGCCTGCTAAAAGATCACAGCATGATAAAACATAGTTAGGTTAATAATTGGATTTCATGAAGTTGCAATCTCTAAGAAGCATTTTGTATAGTATGCTAAGAAAATTTGAATATATCTTTTAAATAAAACTTTACAAAACACTTTATAAATATGTTAGAACTATAGTACTTGAAACTGCAGTAGAAAATATAGAGAAAATCAGTATAATTTCTTCCACTTCTCCCTCCTAGTGAATCCCAAGGTGCAACAGAATTCTCATGTGCTATGAAAGTGTTTAAACACAATTAGCATTATTTGAGTGATAATCTGAGGACATACAACAACCAAAATATAAATTTTGTATTATCAATTATTATTTTTGATATTTGTGTTCAATTATTTTATGCCATCAAGCATCAGTATCTTCATGCATCATAGTCATTTCATATGGAAGAATGTGATTAAATCTCAACATCACTCTTGAAGAATCCCTTCCTTCCTCTTGTTCATGTACCCTTTCTCACATGAATTTGTGAGGGGAATTTAGAAACTTTTTAGTTATTTTGGTTTAAACATGTTCTCTAGTATGCCATTCCACATTGCTTGTATTAACTTCACTTATGAGAAAATTTTAATTCCTAATGGCACAACTTGTTTTTTCTCTATTATTAAACTTCATGCAACTATATTTTGATAGAATTAAATTTAAAAAAAATAGTTGTTAGGAAAGTCTTAGCAGCTGTATGGGGATGGTGCATCAGGCAGCCCACCCTAGTGACCTCTTGCCACCACCTGTAAATCAAAGGAGTCCCCAGTCAACCCCAGGGAGACACTAAGCCCTCAAACCTTCCCCCACCAATTCCAGACTATAAAGGACCTGGCCAGCTGCCCCCTCCCCCCCGTGCAGATTCCCCAGCCATCAACCCTGGCTTTTCACCCTGGAGGACTGGTGAATCTTGACCGAGGGCCAAATCCCAATAAAGCCTTGTTCAGCAGCTTTTGGTCTGACTCCTTTCTGTTCTCCTGCATCTGACATTACAAAACTTAAGCTTTATATTCATTTTATGAATACTATCTCTTTAGAAATTCAAATTATTTTCTCATATCAATACAAAAAAATTAAAAAGAAAATAAAAGAAAGATATTTAGTTGTAAGGAAATGCTCCAGGGATAAACTATAAATATCTTTACCTATAGCTTTCTAATCCTGGCTAGAAATATTAATATCATTTATTTTCTTCTCTGTGTAGTCCTTTGGGATGGATGAAAATTGGTGCATTATTCCTTTGATAGCTTATGAAATAATCTATACCCTCATCCATGGATCTTGTGAAGTTTTTTTTCCTGGGTCTTCTTACTGCTAACATAAAGGCCTGGACACTTGGGTCTGGTGATGAGATTAAAAAATCTTTGTATTTTTATATTGTATCTACCTTATTAAGCATTTCTGCTACACTTAATTGGCAATCCTTTAATCAGCAAGGCAAGCACTCTACCAACTGAACTATACCCCCAGTGCTAGTTTTTTTAGTATATTTTATCTCTTGTATATATTTGCACATATTGCCCTTTAGTTTTTAAATATAATTTAAAGTTACAAAAATCTTCTCTCCTTTCTAAATGTCAAGTTGAATACATAAACCAGGGTTTTGTGTATATTTTCTGAATTTTGATTTTTACCTAATTATGTATGTAAGAAAATCCAAAATATATCAGTTAACAAGGGTCTATTCTTCTACCACATCATTAAAAAAAATCTAACATCTAGACAATGCACTTTGTTTTGTTTTTATATATGAACTCAATTTAAAAAAAAAAAGAAACAGAGAGCAACATTTTTATTTCAGTCAAATGAATGTGACTTGGCCCTTGCATTTGGGAGAAAGTCTTTCTCCTCCCTACCATTGGCATCTTCACCAGGGGTCTTCCAGAGAGACTAGAACTCAGAGGAATTTTCAGTTATTGGTGGTGCTGCTCATGATTTACTCAGAGAGCTCTGTTTACATGACAACAAAATAGTGTGTTTGTGATAGGTAAAAAGCATACTGAATAAGATTATTTATGCTAAATTATTAAATTTATTACTTATTAAAATTATTTATATTAATTGTGGTGCACTTGCCTATCAGGTATGAAAACCTGGGTTCAATCTACAGCATTGTCCCAAAATAAGTGTTTTTGTCTTACCTTTTTGTAAAACAAATCTTTCCGTAGTAATGACTTTATTATTTTGTGTAATTTGAGAAGGAAATTAAGTGCTAACATTTATAAAATATGATTGTTAAAATAAGTTTAGAGGGCTGGAATTGTCATTCAGTGGGGGAGCACCTGCCTCACATTATGAGGCACTGGGTTCAATCCTCAGCATCACATATAAATAAATAATAAATAAAGTTATTATGTTCATCTGCAATTATAAAAATTAAAAGAAAAAAGGTTAGAAACCTGAAAGAGTTAAATCTCTATGTGGTTAAGAAACTGGTCTCATAGGCCTTCTTCTGAAGCAGAGTAATGATATGGAAAACAGGATTTTTGTTTTCTTCATTTGGGGGTGCTCACTACTAAACTCAGGGCCTTCTACCTGAGAAGCTAGCACTCTACCAACTGAGTTATATCCCCAGTCCTACAGTCTGAGGTTTTTAATCATTGTTTTAAAATTTTTATTAAGTGTCTTTGAACACTTAAAACTTTTGGAAAAAAATTTTTTTTAATTTAAAGCAGGAAGAAAATCACCTAAAATGCACAAAGTAGTTATAATGAAGTATTTTTTTAACTTTTTTACTTTTCTGTTAACATAGATTTCTCAATTACCTAGTTCAGATCTTCTATATATTTGATGCAGAAATCAGTCCCTAATAAAACCACTCTGGTCAGGAAGGTTCATTGTTTTCTCATTGGTAAGGATGGGTTACAACTGCCACTACTGGAACTGGAATAGAATCCTAACTCTCAGTGTTAACCCACTGAAGACAATTAAAAGGAAATACCCAAAAGAAATTGCATTCTAGGCATAGTGGAACACACCTGTAATCCCTACTACAGGAGAGGCTAAGTCAGGAAGATCTGAATTCAGAATCTGAGGTACTAGAAAGCCTAATAAAGGGAAAAAATGGAATAAATCTGTTGGATATATAAAATGAAAAAAATCAGAACAGTAAGACCTGAGAAAAGGGAATGAAATAGAAAGTCATATATTAATAGTTTTCCCAGTGCATTCTTTTCCAATGACAGAACAATCCCTAGAAAGGAAGCCAAAGCAATGATCCTCCCCCAAATAAATCCTATCCCAGTGACAGTACCATGGAACTCTGAAGGAAAAGAGATAAACACTGCAGGCTGACCCCAGATTCTCCATTTTCTTCAAGTAAAACAATTTCCCAGTAAAAACAAATTTTCAAATTCTCATAAACCTGTTTCCTGAGTGCCCAAACTGACAGCTAACCCCAGCACCCTCTCCCATTTCACCCAGTAAAACATACCCCAAATTCCTGAGTGCCCAAGCTGACATGATCATTAATTAAGTCACCTCTCAGTATAAACTATAGAAGCCCAGTCCCCTCTTTTATTCAGTGGCTCATTTTCCACCACAAAAGTGAATCTGGGAGAGGTATGAAACTCTGCTCTTGGATAAACAACTGAGATGATCCATGAAGTTTCCATCTGGCCCAGTCTTTTTGTGCTAACAGTTGGTTTTTTTTTTTTTTTTTTTTTCAAATATCAAACTCCTTAATTTATTACAAAGAATTAAAATCAATGTCCAACTGCAGATTGTAACATAAAAACAGATTGGTTTTCTGACCCGGAATTGAGTGAGGTGAAATTAATCCTCCCCTCCATCACCCCTCCCCTTCTCCTGCAGTTAAGTTAAATGGCTCCAACTGCTCATAACTGGTATGGACAGAAAGCAGTCTAAACAAGCTTTATTGAAATTTGGCTCTTGGACAAAATCCCCAGCCCTCTGGGTTACAGGTCAGGGTGGAGAACTGGAGAAAATTGCTCATAGCCCTCCCCACTGCCCAGGGTCTTTATAAACCAGAATAGACAGGTGGTCCTTCTGAGTGATAGGTGGATGTGAGGTTTATCTGTCCATGTTTGATTGGTCACTCTTTGGTGTGCTGCTCACTGCCTCAGTGTTTTTTTTTTCTCTCCCACATAGCCACTCAAGTCCTGACCTTACACCTGGGGAGTGGTCTTTGAAATGACCAGCACCCATAAGGATTTCTGAGGTCAAAGGAACACCCAGTCATGGCTCATACAGCTACAGCTGAATCCCCAGACTGATGGCTCACCTTGCCTCCCTCCCCATCCTACAGAAAGAGACCCCTCACACCTTTTGTGTCCACTTTGGTTGAAAGGCTGCCACTATGTGACCCAGAACTGACCCCCAACCCTGTGCTATATTTTCACATACCTATGCAATGTGGATGGAGCAAGGATTTGTATCAATCCTTTAATGGTGCTGAATGCAGCCTCTTTCTGACCCCACCACCCACCCTTCCTCCCATTCCCAATCTTCCCTTCCCTTGCACACCCAGCAAACCTCACAGATTACAGACACATTGTCATTTGTTCCTGCATCCAACACCAGATTTTAAATTCTCCAGAGAAATAAGACCTCATCCAGTATCTAACAGATAGGGACCCTGCCCTGAGACCCCAAGTGTCCCCCAACACTGAGATTGGTGTAAAGACATTTCCCCAATTCCCAGCAAAAAAAAAAAAAACAAAGTCCAGTCTGGGACTGGCACACCAGTGGCATAAAGAGTGCAGAGGGCTCTTTGACCTCAACTTGCACCTCTGTTGAGCCTTTATAAAATAAGGAAACTACCCAGTCATTTCCCAAAGACACCCCCTTGGGCTGTCTCTCTACCTATTTCAAGACCCTTTTTCTCCCAAACTAATATCAAAATTAAAACACTTCATTAGGCCCAGCACTCAAATTTGGCCACAATACAAATTAGATAATTTGCACTGATAGTCCAAGCACAAAAACTTTCATCAAGAAATTCTCCAAAATTAAAAAATTTCCTATTACTGATTGGCAACATTGTCTGAAATTTACAGAATGGCATGATTGTCTGAGGTTCCTACCTCCAAACTTTCTTTTTGCTTTACACAATTAACCTAATATATCAACCCCTAGCTCAACTCTGTGCAGCAGCTACACTGGAAGATGAAATGTTCCTAGGAAACCTCCCCCCAAAGACCACCAGCTGTAAGACACAATGTGCACCCCAAGTGGAGGAAAAAAGCAGATTCTAGGGGAATTAATATCTGCTGGGCCCTTCCCAGGCTCCCCACAGGCCCACCACTCTGACACACCACAATAAACAGAAAATACCCCTGAGGGTCTTTAAGCCTCTGCACCAGGACTCACTAAGTACCTGGAGAGAGTGCCCCTTCCCTCAATGCTGCCAGCTTCCCTAGTTTCCTAATATATTCAAGGAGCCCCAAGTTACAGGATGGTGAATGGAAAAGCATCAGGCAAATATTCCCCTTCTGAAGAGATTTTTAAGGGTACAACTAGTTGGTAAATGTCCTCCCTTAACTTAATCATCATCAAAATGTTAATTACTATTATTTATTCTGAGTGAGGTCCCAACCCAAAGTCATATAAAAAGGAGTTTTGTTTCAAATTCTTAATCTCAATTAAGCTATGAAGAAAAAATCTAACCTGTTTGTCACTGGGAGGAAAATTAACCCTAATCAGTCCAACAGCCACTGGCATGTCTCAATCCTCATACTTAAAATATTGGGAGATAATGTTTCATAACTTTCTGCATCCAAACCTGGCCAAATTCCCAACTGGGGAAAAAAGAGTTAAAAAGACCTAGCCAGCAATTTCCCTGGCCTGATCACAGGGAAGTATGCATTCAAATGTAAATTGCAAAGTCAGCAGGTCCAGTTCAATAGATCAACCTGAGACTAGAAAAAAAAATTGTGTTTTTTAACTTCTCTAGGCACTGCAACACAGAAAAAGTGTTTTGATCTCTCTCTCTCTCTCTCTCTCTCTCTCTCTCTCTCTCTCTCTCTCTCTCTCTCTCTATCTCTCTCTCTCCCATCCTCTCACATTGCTTTCATTTAATGGCCATGCCATTTTTTTTTTTCTTCTAGGAACCGGGGCTTTTTTTAATTCTACATTTTTTAGCTCCTGATTTTGATTCTGTGCACCTAAGTTAAAATTTCTGATTGGAACTATTTTATTGAACTCTAAAATTTTTTAATACTGTTTTGCTCAGAGACCAATTTACATGGGTTGACTCTTAATCTAATAGGATTTTTAAAAGGCTATATGGCCTTTGATGTTTGTTCAAAAATATGAATCCAAACCTTTGATTCACATGATTAAAAAGTTTAATTTTGAAGGGTAATGTAAAATAATATTTCTACAAGATAACCCCCAAAGAAAAACCAGAGAGAGGTGCAGCTCAGGAGGAGGGAGCAAAACTAGCCAAGGATTAACAACCCAACAAATCCTTTCCTAAGAACAATTTGCCTCAAAGGAAAGGGGCAGCTACTGAATGCTGGGTCCTGAACCTTGACTTTCCCTTTGGCAAATTAGTTCTAAATGGAGGCACAGCAAATATTGAAACTCTGGAAAACAATGGGTCTGAGAGAAAGTAAAATAATGGGCAATAATTGAGTACTCATTCCTAGGGATCTGGACTCCTATCGCCCCAGACATAAATGAGTTTCAAACGTTTTACAACTACCCTCAGAAGTTAAAGTTTTAACTTGTACTGAAAAGGGAGTGGAACTGTGGCCATGACAGGCTGCATTTAGGGCACGAAAGAATTCAGACCTAGGTTTCTATTTCCTGGAACTCAGATAGCTGATTCCATGAAGGTCGTATAACAAACAGCATACAAAATGAGTCAAGATTAGGACTGGTCTTTGGCAAACAACAAATTGGGAGCTAAAATGCCAACACCTAACATTCCAAATTATATATGTAAATAAGTTAAGAACTAGGTGCAATAAGCCAATGGAAACATGACAAACCACACATGCTGAAAGACCAGCCAATCGTGTACTTTGCTTTGTTCATTTTTTCCACTTTACTGTGGAGCTCATAAACCTGCTGAAGCCAGTACCTGCTGCATCAGTGAATGCTGTGAGTCTGAACTCAAGATGATATTAACTATGGAGCTGAGATTTTAAACTTGATATTTGAGCTAAAGTATTATATAGTCTAATGCATTTCAGGTTGTTTGTTATATCTCTTTGGGTATTTACATGTACACATTTGGAAGAAATGGTTTTCCTTTGGAGTGCATCTCACCCTCTTTTTATTTCAATTTGAAATATAGTATTTGTGTATAATATAGTACAGACTTCTTTCTCCTAGTAGAGTTGCAGGGGAATTATATCTATGTAAATATCTGTGTCATTTCAAAAATCTGTGACTTAGCACATATTCCTAAAAATATGTCCACTGAAACTTTTAGCAAAATGAATGTTATCCTGTACCTTACAACATTCCTATTCTCCAGAATTTTACTATTTTGTTAATGGGACATACAGTCTTTGTGTTGAGGTCCAAACAGGAAATTGGGTACAAATACTCTGCTCGGGGTTTTCAAATCTTACTTTGTTCTTCTGTCACTCCCCAAACACCTCTTCCCCAGCCCATTTCTATCTAGGGGAGGAGAAATTTAAGTATATCCTATAGAGTGGTGTCTAAATGCAGATTTTTGTCTCTGTGGTCCCTTGCAAGTTCTCCTTTGGTCTAGGAAAGACATTTGTGTCTTTCTTGTCTCCAAGATTATTTTTTCCTTATACTCCGCATGCTTCCTAGTGACTGTTAGGAAGCACTTTGTGAAAGCATTAACAGTTTTTTCACTGTTAAGTGTAGGGGTATCTCAGCCACATCTCATAATGAGAAGAGGGTAAACTGCAGTGTCGGGGTTTCCGGAGCCTCGGGCATAGTCAAGATGGCACCTGGCACTGGGCCAAAAGCGGCTAGCTATACAGTAAACAACCAGCAAATTCTGATGAGTGGCTAATTGATTAGAGCATGCCTCCCTCGCGTAACTGTTCTATGCCTGCAGCTGTCCGCGCGTTTACCTCGTGTACTCTCCCCTGATTGGTTGAAGTGTATATAAGCTTGGCATCTTCCTGGGGGAGGGGGTTATGCAGAAGAGAGTGCAAGAGAGAAAGGAAGGCGGTCGCAGAAGCGGATGAAAGCAGGAGAGCGCAGAAGCGGCCGAAGCAGGCGAGAGCAGAGTGAGAGAAGGAGAGGAACGGCTAAGTAAGAGGGAGAGAGGAGAGCGCAGGAGGGGGAAAGTGAGAGAGAGAGTAAAAGAGAGAGGGACAGAAAGGAAGGAAAGGAAGGAAGACCGTGCACAATAAACTTCTGAAGCTTCAGACGTATGTCGTGTCTTTCTGCGGCCAGAAAGGGACGCGGTGGGGCGCGATACTGCAGGAGGATGATATTGGCTATAAATCAATCCATTACCCATAAACTTATCTAATCAATAAACACAAAAGAGTCAAGACTCTTTTTAAATGAGAGGGGTTGTGACAGGTCTGGCCATACCAGTTCTGGTCTCTAACAACATGGAATAGCCCAACTCTCCTTTATTTATAATCACACAGGTAAAGGGAGCCAAGACTGGGAGAAGCTTCTTCTGTGATGAACAAGATGTGGTGGAGTTTGGGGAGCCATTTCCTTAGGGAATCTGTCATAAAACCAGGCAGGGAACCACTCCCACAGTGCCACATACCACCCTCCCAACAATCTGGGACAGACCTTTGTGTCTGCCAGTTCCAAGAAATCAGGCCTCTGCATCATGAGGCTCAACCTCATCTGATTCTACTAGATAAGAATGACTACCCACAGTTAAGTACACAGCTCTTGCATGTGAGCCACATGCCTTTCAAAACTAGTGTCTCACTACAGATATTTTTAAAAATCCAGTTTTCCATTTGGCAGTGAGGAATGAAATCTCATTCTAATATATATCTCTCTTACCTAGAGGAAATGAATATCCTTAGTCCTCAAGTAACTAGGTTATGGGGAAAAAGTTCAGGGGAAACCACGATTTTTTTCCAGTTATTATCTCCAATTTTTATCTGACTCTAGTTTCTTTGAGAGTAGAATAAATCTTAGTCATTTTGCCCTTAATTTCATTCAATTCCTTGTCACCACCTTTGAAGTGTCAGCTAATGGACTGGTTAGGTTCTGAATTGCCAGAGTGGAGGAAGCATAAGAAAGGTAGTTGAGAATCATCATGTTAATTTGCTGACTCTTTAACTCCCAATACTGAACTTTTATTGATATGGAATCAGATTTTTTATTAGGTGAATTTATGCTATTCATTTTAATTGGGGAGAAATGATCTGAAACTTTCAGAAATTCAAGTGATCATATGAAGTATAGATTTGTTATTTTCAGCATAAAATAATATAGTCCTAAGAACTTAAATATGACACATAAAAACAATTTTAACATTCAAAATTTTGACATGTGTCATAGGGTTGCAATTAAGTGTTCCTGGGTGTCAAAGATATTGTTTTGTTTAGTATATCATATTCTGTTCTGCATTGTCTTGTTGGTATGTCTTTTGAACAATAACTTTTACCATCTAACATTTTCATGAAAGTTTTAAACTTGAGATGGTATTTAAGTAGGTAGGGGAGTATGTAGTGGTGATATTTTAATTCTTGTAAAAATTCTTGTCCATGAAGATGGTGTATGGGTCAGCTTTTAATCTCTTGACCAAAATGCCTGACAAGAACAGCTTAGGAGAGCAAAAGTTTCTTTTGAGCTTAGGGTTTCTTACCTTTTAGTTCATGGTCAGTGACTTTGTGGCTCTCCACCCTAGATAAGGCAGAACATCATGATGGAAGGACATGGCAGAGGAAAGTTACTTACCTCATAGCAAATGAGAAGCAGGGTTTGAGGGACCAGAGATAAACCCCAAAGTCATACCCTCAGTGACCACTTTCTCTAGCTCCTTGCCTAGTTACCACCCACTACAATAGTCCTAGAGTCACCATTGCTGCATGCAGTCTGAGATTCATAGTAGAGCAGTCAAAATTGGTGCCAGTTATACACCATAACCTGGGCCCTCTGAGCCCACCAAGTGTACAAACAGTGTAGTCCCACCAAGGTCTGACACATTTTGTGGAGTCCCTCACATCAAAGGTCTGTAAATGAACAAGCACTAGGGATGCTCCTACACCCTGACAGAGATGTCTAGGTTGGGATAGTGGGAAGAAGCAGCATCAAGAAAATGAGCATATTGAGTGTATGACTCTCACCCCAAGCCACCCAGAGACATAGTCTAACTGTTATCAAAGGGGTGCTGGCACCACTGTGGCCTGGGCAGTTGCCAGGACCCCCATGGAGACACATGCATTAGTGACAGTTGAACAAATGATGCAGCCAAAAGCCTGGAGGATTTCACATTCAGAGCTCCTTCCACATTCTCTTCCCAGAAATTCCTACCTTTTCTCATCCCTTAGGCACATAGCAGCCCACTGCTTTTCCCAGGGATTTTACCTCTGGAATCCCTAGTTCCTCATATTTACTAAGTACTAATTTGACCAGAACCCTATCTGCAGCCACACGGCTGTACACCCTCTTTCTGATATGCAGCCTGTTACCTCACTCAGTCTTGAGGGTCACTCTTACCTGGCCCTCTAGGTACTAGACCTGGGTGACAGGGGTAGTCTTGGCTTGTTGAGGTCCAAAGTCATCAGAACTTGTGGCCCCTGTATGGAGGAGACAGACAGCAATCAGGAAGGTAAGAGGTAGCAGAATGTGGGTTCAGCAGGCTCTGCCTCTTAATGTTCATGGAGGTGTGGCCCTTTCTTGGCAATTTGTGATGAAAGTGTGCTGCCTCACCCAGGGTGATAATACCCACCAATTCCAGTTGTGGCATTGCTGCTCAGGGTTGCAGGGGATAATGGCATGGGATGCTAAAGGTACAGACTACAGTGACATGAAAGTTTAGGTCTGCCTGGTGCCTGCTAAATGGAAGTTTGTGGGACTGGTAGGTCATGATGGTGTCAAGGAAGGAGCTTCCAGAGACCTCTGGAGACCACTGGTTCAAACCTGCCTAGTGACTGCAGAAGGTTACTGCAACAGGATAGCTAGTCCTCAGGATGGCAGAAAATTCCAGGGGATGTTCTGGGGCTTGCAAATAAATGCAGCCTTTGTATCCTGGGGCTGGCAACCACATACCCAAGCCTTGGGTGTGGGGTGGAGATGAGGTTTCCCCTCTGCAGTTCAATGAAAACCATGCAGAAATCAAGGAAATTTCTACTGGAGATGAAGTCATAATAGAGTGGTCTGTATTTGCTGGTGCAGCAGTGGAGCCTTCTGCAAAGGACTCAGTGAGGATGGGGCCAGTGGAATGAACAAGACTGAGTAAGTGAAGATTTCCCCTGCACTCCAGGTCCTGAAGGTGGGTTAAGCACTGGATGTTTCCAGTCAAACCTGGGAGAAGGACTGTAGGACACACATTGTAGAGTTTCTTGCTGAAAACTGTGTCATGCTGCAAGCCAGAGCATTCCCCTCAGAATCAGGTGTCTTCGATATAGCTACCTGATCAAGTGAATGTGGATAGCCAGCTGGGGATCAGTGCTGTCAGTCTCTTTTTATTTGGTTTTTCTACCCAATTGTCTCCCCATTCTCCAATCCAGGACCTTGACACATTAGGCCACTTTCATTTCCTGCTAGAGTGGTCCTTTCTAAAATTTCTAAATAAGTTGCCACTGCATGGTTCATGTACTTCTTGAAATAATTGTATTGCTATAATAAAACACCTCAAGAATTAGGCACTTTTCTGACTTGTCCAGATTTTACAGTCTTTTATACATCTTCCTACTGGTGTGGAGGGTGTTAAAGGTCAACAGAAGAGCAGTAGATTGTAGCACCAGGGATGGAAGTGTATGTGAGCTCCAAAGGACTTTCACTATATTGCTGAACCATCTAGTTATATGTGTGAAGTTGCAGTGTGAACTGGAGCCCTGAGTTAGACTGGCATGTACTGAGACTGCTATTTGTCCTGGTCCTTTTCTCTTTCATTATTGAAAGAAGTGTGTGTGTGTGTGTGTGTGTGTGTGTAAAAAAGAGAAAGATAATATTGTGAAATACATGTGAATTTACTGTCTTAAGGATACATTTAGGAATGCAAATTAGTGTTTACTACATTATATAGATTTTAAAGCATTGCTTTCTAGTAAACACAATATTTGAAATGTCCTGTTTATTTTCCTTGTTTTTTTTTCTTTTTCTTTTCACTTTTACCAAGTCTAATATGGCATGCTGTCAAAGGGAGGAAATGTTCAAATGTCACTCCATTTGTAAGGTAGTAGTTTTCCATTTAGTGAAAGATTGTTTAAATAGCTGAAATGTTCTAATGGCTTCATTGAGGTATACATAAAATAAAATAATCTGCACACATTTATCCTATGTATGTGTATGTTTGATGTAAGTATACCCTTATGAAACTGTTTCCACAATCTAAGGCAACCACTCTTCCTCTCCTGCTGTCCATATATATTAAATTCAGATTATCAAGAATTTGTGTAAATTAAACTACCCTTAATATTTCTTTTGTATCTGACTTATTTCATTGGGTGTATTTATTTTGGTAGTTACCCATGTTCTGTGTGTTCCAGTAGTGTCTTCCAGTGCTGAATAGAAGGATTCAATATCCTTTATCTAAAATGCTTGGAATCTGAGATGGGAAGAGGTTAGAATTTTGAATTTTTTTTTTTTTTGAGAGAGAAGGAAATAGAGAAATGCCTTGGAAAGACATTCAAGTCAATGAATTTATGTTTTACATATATCTTTCCTACAAAATCTGAAGGTAATTTTATATGTTTTTGTGCAACTGTGTTTGGATTGCAACATGTCCATGAGGTCAATTGTGTAATTTTTCACATGCAGCATCTTGTCACTTGTCATAAGGATTCAGATTTTGGAGCATTTTTTATTTTCAGATTTGCAATGTTTATCTTGTAAAGCATTGTTTATCATTTAATTTTCAGTGAGCATTTGGATTATTTCAGTTGGGGGCTATTGGTGAAACCTGCTGTGTACATTCACAAAAGTGTGTACATTCACATACAGGTCTTCATGGAACTATGAGTTTATATTACAGTTATACATTTTGTTTTGAAATATCTGGGTCCTATGTTAAGTATTTATTTAAATTTTAAGGCACATTTTCAGCTGCTTTATTTCAAAATATTCCAAAATGTATTTCATGAGCTCTTTACCCTGACCTGATATTCATGCTGGTACCTCAGCCTTGTTTGATGTTGTAAAGTTTGACATGTTCTCCAAATAAACTTTTAGGTCCATATTAAAGTGATGTTTGGGTGCATTGACTATTGACTAGTGTACTTCAGTTAATTCTGTTGTAGAAAATGATGTGTGAAAAATTCACCTGAAATTGTCAATTCAGTAATCTTTCATATTTTAAACCTGCCTTTGAAAAAAGGACACTTGAAACCAGTTATTCATACTTAAAATGTGAGTGAAATCACACATTTTAACTTGACAAAAATATTAACATTTTGAAATAAGATTCATATTTTAAAAAAGAACAAATTATGATTTTTAATAAATGTTAAGCATAATCCTTAAGTTAATGCATTTGTCTGAAAAGTAATTATTAATTTTGTATTCTGAATCTTCTATATTAAAACAATTATAATTCCTACAGTAGACATTCACAAGTCACAGAAATCTGAATAGTGCAATAATTGCTATAGTTCTGAAATTACAATGTCATGAAGTTATTTATTACTCCCTTGCAACTTCAGGATTGTTCTACATCATGATGTGTTTAAGAAAAACCACAAGATGTAAGAAAAAAAAGGGATGTGTTCAATTGATTGATGAGAAGTGAGAAAACCTGGTCCATACAGAAAAATAAATCATCTCCAGTGAATCATTTGGATGTCTGCATTCTTTGACAGTTCCGATCCTTCTGTCCCAAGTAGTGGTGGCCCTTCTTTTTAAAATACAGGCATCTTGTTCCTTACAGGACCACATACATACAGCTTACCCATGACATAGGATTATAAAAACTTTCTTCACTTCAACTTAAATTGATAATAACATGTTATAATTTATGAACAGTCACAAAAAGCTATTTAATGTCAAGACTGTGTTTTTGTGTATATCTATGGACCTTGCAGAGAACACAGCCTTACCCATTTTATAATTTTGTTTCAGATTTGTTTTCTTTATCTAGGACCAATTTAGATAGGAAACAACAAAGTGAGAGCACAAGCAGCCCAATTAGCATTGCATATTAGTGGTATGCTGAGCAGACTTGATCTAGTTTTGGCAGAAACATACAAATGGCATAAATTTAATGTAAAACCTAATTTTAGATATCTGATCTGGTTGCTTGTGTGTGATCTCTGAAAATGGAATGTACTATCAAGAAAATCATTTGCAAATATAAATCAATTGGTTATCATTTGTGTGATATTTAATTTACCATTTTTGGGGAGGAGGAGCAAGGATTGAACTCATGGACATTTAACTACTGAGCCACATCCCCAACCCTTTTTATTTATTTTTCAGTTTTGATACAGGGTTCTCACTAAGTTGTTTAAGGCCTTGCTAAGTTGCTGAGCCTGGCTTTGAACTTTTGATCCTCTTTCCTCAGTCTCCCAATCCACTTCTGTGATAGGTGTGCACCTGGTAGTTTACCATTTTCTTAAAACAAAGATTATCTTTAAAAAGTTCTGTTCTAAAACAGAATTCATTATTTGTGAATTGACCTAGACATAACCATCAAAAAGGTAGGAATTTTTATAAAAATAATACAATTACATGGTGAATAGTGATTTTTAAGCTAAAAAAGAGAATATACACTGATTGAAGTTAGTCCTCTACTCTTATCAGGCAAAGAATCATAACTTTGTCACAGAACTCTGAAATTATTGGTACTAGTATAAGCATAAACTCAACCTGTGCTGACAAGTTTGTACTACTACACATCTAATCTCATTTTCCTTTGATGTGTTTTACCTCATATAGTTATAAACAAGAATTAAACCTAATATTTTATTGTCTGAGTAAAGGTCAGTTAGTTATTTTTAAGGTTATCATTGGATATTATATAAAGGATCTAACAAACAATGTAGTCAAAATTTTCTCATTGTGTAGGCAAAAAAGTAGGGATGCAAAGAAGTAACCAAAGCATTTTGGGTTGCATAAGACATTAGGGGAAGAGTAAGTTCAAGTACAAATAAATAATATAACCTCAAATAAAACAGCATTCTTCTTGTAATTTGATTACATACACTTTCATATGAATACAACTGTAGGAGGTAGAGATAATCAGCATTTGACCTTTTCTTTTTTTTAATTCAAAAAATTGACAAAAGTTGGTTCTTTTTTTTATTGTATACAAATGGGATACATGTTGTTTCTCTATTTGTACATAGAGTCAAGGCATACCATTTGTGTAATCATACGTTTACATAGGGCAATGATGTTTATTGTTTTTCCTTCCCCCCAACACTCCCACTCTTCCTTTCCCTCTATACAGTCCTTCCTTCCTTCATTCTTACCACACTCCTTATCCCTAACCCTAAACCTAACCCTAAACCTAATGCTAAAGCCTCCCACCCCCCCATTATATGTCCTCATCCGCATATCAGCGAGATCATTCGTCCTTTAGTTTTTTGAGATTGGCTTATCTCACTTAGCATGATATTCTTCAATTTCATCCATTTGCCTACAAATGCCATAATTTTATCATTCTTCATTGTGGAGTAATGTTCCATTGTATATATATGCCACAGTTTCTTTATCCATTCATCAACTGAAGGGCATGTAGGTTGGTTCCACAATCTGGCTATTGTGAATTGAGCAGCAATGAATATTGATGTGGCTGTATCTCTGTAGTATGCTGATTTTAAGTCCTTTGGGTATAGGCCAAGGAGTGGGATAGCTGGGTCAAATGGTGTTTCCATTCCAAGCCTTCTGAGGAATCTCCACACTGCTTTCCAGAGTGGCTGCACTAATTTGGAACCCCACCAGCAATGTATGAGTGTTCCTTTTTCACCACATCCTCGCCAACACCTATTGTTGCTTGTATTCTTGATAATCGCCATTCTAATTGGGGTGAGATGAAATCTTAGGGTAGTTTTGATTTGCATTTCCCTTATTACTAGGGATGATGAACATTTTTTCATATATCTGTTGATTACTTGTACATCTTCTGTAAAGTGTCTGTTCATTTCCTTAGCCCATTTGTTCATTGGATTATTTGTATTCTTGGTGTAGAGTTTTTGAGTTCTCTATAGATTCTGGTAATTAGCGCTCTATCTGAGGTATGGTTGGCAAAGATATTCTCCCACTCTGTAGGCTCTCTCTTCACGTTTCTGATAGTTTCCTTTGCTGAGAGAAAGCTTTTTAGTTTGAATCTATCCCAGT
This sequence comes from Sciurus carolinensis, assembly GCF_902686445.1. NCBI lineage: Eukaryota > Metazoa > Chordata > Mammalia > Rodentia > Sciuridae > Sciurus > Sciurus carolinensis. The sequence continues at coordinate 1,222,922 of NW_025920132.1, forward strand.
TGTTGATTCTTGCTTTTATTTCTTGTGCCATGGGAGTCCTGTTAAGGAAGTCTGATCCTAAGCCAACAAGTTGAAGGTTTGGACCTACTTTTTCTTCTATAAGATGCAGGGTCTCTGGTCTGATTCCGAGGTCCTTGATCCATTTTGAGTTGAGTTTTGTGTAGGGTGAGAGATAGGGGTTTAATTTCATTCTGTTGCATATGGTTTTCCAGTTTTCCCAGCACCATTTGTTGAAGAGGCTATCTTTTCTCCATTGCATATTTTTGGAACCTTTGTCTAGTATGAGAAAATTGTATTTATTTGAGTTTGTGTCCATGTCCTCTATTCTGTACCATTGATCTACCTGTCTATTTTGGTACAAATACCATGTCGTTTTTGTTACTATTGCTTTGTAGTAGAGTTGAAGATCTGGTATTGCAATACCCCCTGCTTTGCTCTTGCTACTGAGGATTGCTTTAGCTATTCTAGGTTTTTTATTCTTCCAGATGAATTTCATAATTGCTTGCTCTATTTTTGCAAGGTACATCATTGGGATTTTAATTGGAATTGCATTGAATCTGTATAGCACTTTAGGTAGTATAGCCATTTTGACAATATTAATTCTGCCTATCCAGGAACATGGGAGATCTTTCCATCTTCTAAGGTTTTCTTTAATTTCTTTTTTTAGTGTTCTGTAGTTCACATTGTAGAGGTCTTTCACCTCTTTTGTGAGATTGATTCCCAAGTATTTTATTTTTTTTGATGCTATTGTGAATGGGGTAGTTTTCCTAATTTCTCTATCTGAAGATTCATCACTTATGTATAAAAATGCATTGGATTTGTGAGCATTGATCTTGTAACCTGCTACTTTACTGAATTCACTTACGAGTTCTAAAAGTTTTCTGGTGGAATTTCCAGGTTCCTCTAAATATATAATCATGTCAACAGCGAACAGGGATAGTTTGAGTTCTTCTTTTCCTATTCATATGCCTTTAATTTCTTTGGTTTGTCTGATTGCTATGGCTAGAGTCTCAAGGATGATGTTGAATAGAAGTGGTGAAAGAGGGCATCCCTGCCTTGTTCCAGTTTTTAGGGGGGACGCTTTCAGTTTTTCACCATTTAGAATGATATTAGCCATGGGCTTAGCGTAGATGGCCTTTATAATGTTAAGGAATGTTCCCACTACCCCAATTTTTTCTAGTGTTTTGAGCATGTAGGGATGCTGTAATTCATCGAATGCTTTTTCTGCATCTATTGAAATAATCATGTGATTCTAAACTTTAAGTCTGTTGATATGGTGAATGACATTTATTGATTTCCAAATGTTGAACCAACCTTGTATCCCTGGGATAAAACCCACTTGATCGTGGTGCACTATCTTTTTAATATATATTTGTATGCAATTTGCTAAAATTTTGTTGAGAATTTCTGCGTCGATGTTCATTAAGGAGCCGGGCAGGGCAGCTAGAGTCTTCCACAGGCAGTCCCGCGCACTCTGGCAGTGGGCCCCGCCCACACAGCCAACTTCTCCAGGTTCCTGGAGCAGGCCCGCTAGTGAGAGCCTTTCTGACCAGAACAAGCTCCAAGTCCTGGAGTCAGCGCAGCACAGTGTACTCTGGCATGCAAGCAGCCTCAGGGACCAGGATAGGGCAGCCAGAGATTTCCCCAAGTAGCCTGGACCCCTGCAGTGGGAAGTGCCTTTCAAGGCTAGCTTCTCAGACCAGACCGCCCAGTGAGAGGTTTTCTACATAGAACCAGCCACAAGCCCCCGAACAAACGGAGAGCTTCAATTCGCAAGCAGCCTCTGGGATCAGGGCAGGGCAGCCAGAGACCTCTTCAGGCGGCTCTGCCCACTCCGGCTGCAGGCTCTCTTCACGGGGTGATCCAAGATGGCGGCCTAGAGGGTGACTGCACCCCCAGTCGCTCCAGAACCCAGAAGTTAAGAAGGGGAGGCATTGAGAGACTCAGACTGAAATATAGCCATAGGTGAGTCTGCCCACTGGGTAAAGCTCAGCCCAGGTGGCAGGCCCAGATAGAGATGGCTTATCGGAGCCGGGCAGGGCATCTAGGGTCTTCCCAAGGTAGCCTTCCACACTCCGGCAGTGGTCTCCTTCCACACAGCCAGCTGTATGGTGCAGGCCCACAGTGAGAGCCTTTCCGCACAGAGCCAGCTCCAAACCGTGGAACCAGTAGGGGGCTAGGGGCGGTTTTCTTTGGATGCACTGCATTATCAGATTCCTCCAAGACATCAGGCTACTGAAGGCTGGGAGGTGATACACTGGAAATCTACCGGGACACTATAAGCCAATAGCGGAAAACTGCAGTATCTTAGGGTCCCACTGACAGCTGACCAGTATGAGAAAACAAGGGAAGAAAATGTCCCAAACAAACCTAGATACTACATCAATAAAACCCAATGACAGCACAGCAGAAGAAATGTCAGAAAGGGAGTTCAGAATGTACATAATTAAAACGATCAGGGAAGCTAATGAGGAGATGAAAGAGCAAATGCAGGCATTGAAGGAGGAGATGAAAGAGCAAATGCAGGCATTAAATGATCGTACCAATCAACATTTAAAAGACCAAATACGGGAAGCAAGAGATTATTTCAATAAAGAGTTAGAGATACCGAAAAAAAAAAAAACAAACTGAAATACTTGAAATGAAGGAAACAATAAACCAAGTTAAAAACTCAAGAAAGCATAACCAATAGGATAGAACACCTGGAAGACAGAACCTCAGACATTGAAGACAAGTTATTTAATCTTGAAAACAAAGTTGGTCAAACAGAAAAGATGGTAAGAAATCATGAACAGAATCTATAAGAATTATGAGATATCATGAAAAGGTCAAATTTAAGAATTATTGGGATTGAGGAAGGCTTATAGAAACAAACCAAAGGAATGAACAATCTAGTCAATGAAATAATATCAGAAAATTTCCCAAATCTGAATAATGAAATGGAAAACCAAGTACAAGAGGCTTATAGAACTCCAAACATACAAAATTACAACAGACCCACACCAAGGCACATTATTATGAAAATACCTAACATACAAAATAAAGACAGAATTTTAAAGGCTGCGAGAGAAAAGAATCAAATTACATTCAGAGGGAAACCAATAAGAATATCAGCAGATTTTTCAATCCAGACCCTAAAAGCTAGAAGGGCCTGGAACAACATATAACAAGTCCTGAAAGAAAACGAATGCTCACCAAGAATCTTATACCCAGCAAAACTTTCCTTCAAATTTGATGATGAAATAAGATCCTTCCATGATAAACAAAAGCTAAAGGAATTTACAAAGCATTTGACCTTTTCTGTACATCTGATAAAAATATCTAGTCACTATGTATACAAATGATTGTTTACATTTGCCTTTAATGAAAAAATTTTATTTTTAAAGCACTTTTACAAAAGAATATTGGTCACCCTTCTTTGATGATTCACTCTCAAGTCTTATGTGTATCACTTTCCAAATTTTCCTTAAATCATAAGGCATAAATTTCATGGAGTGTCTGAACCCTCTGAAGTTATGTTCCAGACTTTACTAGCAAATTTTCAGTGTCCACTCCTCAAAGTGGATTTTTGTTCTATAGTGTTTCCATTATTTTTTTCTCACCTTTCTTGGTAGATGCTTATTTTTTTATCATAAGATAGTGCTTCCTTAAATTAGAATTCATTATTTATCCAATTGAAAATTTCAGATTGTTTTAACTTTTTTATAAGCTCTTTTCTCCACATTTTAGATAATTTTTAGCTATCTATCGAACACTTTCCAAATTCTTCATGAATTTGAATACCAAGAAGTCAAAATGAGAAATCATGTACTAAGGATTATCTAGTTTAGGATCTTGGGTCTGCTAATTAGAGGAAGCACAGCTAAAACTGCTAAATCCAGTAATGGACACCATAAGAGAAGTTAGACAGGCCCTCAATGTCAAAGGAGACAGGATAGGAATCTTGGAAAACTAACAAGATGGGCATATTTCATATTTTAAAGTTAAAAAAATTATTCTTGAACAAAGAAAAAAGGAAAGGGCATTGGAATCAAGCCCAAGCTGGAATGTGAAAAGAATCTATCAAA